>NW_028292586.1:12402178-12662205 GCF_029948245.1 Actinia tenebrosa | reverse complement strand
ATTCAACATGATTATTAAGCTGTTCGAGAAGTATGATTTATAAATAAAATGAGCTTAAATTTGGTTCTTGAAAGATGTTATTGTATAAAGACCTACTAGACTTTCACTCTAAAAAGCTAAAAAATATTCAAAAACATTACCAAACGCCAATTTACTGCCAAAGAAATGAGTCATTTTGCATTTTGCATTGCCTTTTGCATTATTTTTTATTTTGTCTCAGTTGTTCTTGTCAACTGTTTATATGAATGGAAGCTTTGTTTTTTTAAGTAAACCTCATTTTTTGCTCACCTTGACCAGTTTTCAAGTCTGTATTTGGTCTTGATTTGTCCTAATTTTCGATCTCAATGAAAGACATCCGAGGGTAAATTTCACTAAACTTGATATTGTATTGGATTATACTGTAGTTAGCTTTCGTTTTTCTTTAAGTAAAAGAGATACAAAGCCTAAAATTGTCGGCCTTGGAAAACTTTTTGAAGAATCTTCCATGAACAAAACTAGCCCCTGGGGGTGGTGGTAAGTTGTGTACAAAATTCCTAAGTGGGAGAGTATACTCGCGCAAAAAAACAAAAAACGATGTAGTGCATTTTGATTTGATTTCACTGCATGGTTTTTATTATGGGAGAAATTATCATCATTTCGAATAAAAAATAATTGAAGACTTTTTCCCCGATCTTATTTTTACCTTTCAGTTTCATTCAAATTGTTCTCCCTGTGATTTCCGTATCGGGAGCTCCGCTTTTAGGCAGTGCCTAAATATATATTAGCATATTTACATTAATATTTTAAATTGTATCATATAGCTAGTTAAATAATGTTAGATGATGTACAGAATTATAGAGTAATCAATGGAAATAAATGATAATTGAAATAGGTTTCGCTTAGAAGAGTAGTAGAAAACAATTCCTTACATTATTTATTTGTTGTTTCTTTTTTCGTTCGATTTGTCTTGTTTTTGCGTTTTGCTGAAACACTGGTATACGGCTCATCTTGTTTTTAGCCTTCATTGTCTGACATTCCCGTCACAGATACTTAACAGCATGTTCATGAACCTGAAACACCGTAGTAAATAAAGAGAAAGAGAGATGGAGGGGGATGCTAAAAAGCACTTTTGTTTTAAAAATTGTTGTTTTTCTTCATAAGGGAACTCAAACTTATTATTTTTATTTCTGTACTCTATTTAACTTTTGATTAACCTAACTATTTCTCTTTTAAGCACCACCCGAACCGAACTCGTCCAACATACTAAGGCACATTAAGGGTTACATGATATTAATGGATATTGCACTGGTGATGTGGAACTTTTCAATTTAGGTAAAGGCCGCACCTAATATTAAAAAATAATATACTTATCGCTGTTTATTACAATTTGAATTTGACTAATTTCATTTATTACTACTTCAATATAATTGCAAGCTTTGAAAATTATTTTATTTTATTTTATTTTCCAAGGTTTTTGCTTCCAAAGAAAAGGTGAAGAGAGTCAAAATTATTTTTTAGATAATTAGAATTTCTAGTTTTTAATTTTCTAATTTTTAGATAGTTGAAATTTCTTATTTTTAATTTTTTTATTTTTAGATAGTTAAAATTCATTATTTTTAATTTTTTTATTTTTAGATTGTTAAAATTTCTTATTTTTTATTTTTTTATTTTTAGATAGTTAAAATTTTTATTTTTTATTTTTTTTATTTTTAGATATTTAAAATTTTTTATTTTTAATTTTTTTAAATTTTAGATTGTTAAAATTTCTTTTTTTTTTTTTTTTTTTTTTTTTTAGATAATTAAAATTTCTTATTTTTAATTTTTTAATTTTTAGATTGTTAAAATTTCTTATTTTTTATTTTTTTATTTTTAGATATTTAAAATTTTTTATTTTTAATTTTTTTAAATTTTAGATTGTTAAAATTTCTTTTTTTTTTATTATTATTTTTTTATTTTTAGATAATTAAAATTTCTTATTTTTAATTTTTTTATTTTTAGATTGTTAAAATTTCTTATTTTTTTATTTTTAGATAGTTAAAATTTTTTATTTTTTACTTTTTTATTTTTAGATTGTTAAAATTTCTTATTTTTGATTTTTTAAATTTTAGATTGTTAAATTTCTTTTTTTTTTTTTTTGATTTTTTTATTTTTAAATAATTAAAATTTCTTATTTTTAATTTTTAATTTTTTGATAATTAAATTTTTGTTTTTAATTATTTTATTTCGTATTTTATGTAGATTTATTATAACCACCGTTCGAGAACTAATTAATTAAAAAATACCACATGCATTTGATGAAAGTAGCTAAAGACCACGAGTGTGTAGTAAGGGGTATTTCCTAAAATTATACTTTTGTGTATTCGTAGATGTGATATTAAAAGGAAATACTTTAATACTCTAAGAATTAAGGAAAAATGCGACTTGATTTGATGAAAATGTGTGGTGAACTTTTGGTCAGAGCCAAAATACCTTCCATTTAAATAAGCAACCAGTTTCTTTTTGAAAACTGCGAATGTAGAAGGTGAAGGCAGTGCCATTTTAACAATAATGTTCATTAATTATTCTCGAATGGTCGTATTTCCTATACAGTTGTAATTGTAATGCAGCATGTTTTAACAATAACAATTAGGCTAACAGGAAGAGGTGAAAATCCGTTTTGTTTCCTAAGAAAATAAAATTCCTTTTTTTAGGTATGTAGGCGTCATAGATGTTGTTTTTTTATTTTTCTTTCTATTCAATAAAACATTTTTAAAAATGAAAAAAAAATTTAGAAAAAAAAAAGAATTTGTCCTATTTTGTTTCCATTCCATGTGGCGAGTACATTCTGTTAAAGTGCTCCCGAAGGATTGCTGCAGATCTAAAGGAATTGCACAGAATTATAATTACTTTGAGATCTAGATGGCTTTCTTAGTAATTAAAATTTTGTTATGCGTGCTTTCAACCTTTCTCTAAATTTAAATATTGATAGATAGATAGATAGATAGATAGATAGATAGATAGATAGATAGATAGATAGATAGATAGATAGATAGATAGATAGATAGATAGATAGATAGATAGATAGATAGATAGATAGATAGATAGATAGATAGATAGATAGATAGATAGATAGATAGATAGATAGATAAGTAAGATAAGATAGATAGATAAGATAGATAAAACTTTATTTTACCACGGTATAAAGATCAGGATTTACAAAATGTTTGAAATAATCAACTAATATACATTAAGTTTAATCTAATATAATGAAATAAAATAAAAAACCTGCTTTCCATGAATGCCGTGCTTTACTATACGTAATAGGTTTCCAATGTTAAATGGGAGAATAAAAAAAACAAAACGATTTCTACATATTTGCGATGTACGGTTCTTTGAGCCTATAGATACAAAAAAAATATTAGAGCATGCGCACTTGATATATGACCTATACATTAAAACTTGGTGGATTTTGCAATAGACCCCTCATGGAGTTCCATACCTAAGCTACCACATTTTTTTAAAAAGCTCTTTTCACATTAAAATGTAAAAATCCTTTGAGGATACCAACACAGTAGTGAAATTTTATCTAACAAAAAATCTACCGAAAGGGATTTTGGTTGTGTGAAGTATGAAACGTCACAAGGGCGGATCCGGTAGGGGGGCAAAGGGAAACTCAAGCCCCCCCCCCTTCAGCAGGAAAAAACGATGTTTTTTTAATATTTTTTTTCCGTTGAGTTGACTGAAGAAACTTAATTAACCCCCCATCCCCACCTCCCCTACCATATCACGCATTTATTGTTTATTTTTTTTTTCTTCTTTCTAATTTCAACCTTTTCTTAAGAGCAGATGTCCACTAATATCGAGCAAAATCGAGAATTCGCGGTCACAGTCAAAATTTCGAATTTGCTCCTTTTTGGTTTGCTGGAAGGTATTACCGAGTAAACAAACGTGGTGTAGTTAGTTTTTCAAAAAACCGCTAAAACTCTGAGAAATCCGAGAAAAACTGTTGGCCTAGCGGCGATCTCAAAAGTATGCAAATTTTCAGTTGAATCAAACCAGTCCAAAAACAACTAACGCATACAGAATAGGAAAAAGATATGAAAACTATATTTTAATAAATTGATAGAAGAGATGTTTGAGACTTGATTGGGTATAAAAAAATGGTTTTAGCTATTTATTGAAAGCGGTCAGATGATATTTTGAATTGAGTGGTATTCACTCATAGATGTGACCCTTGCTACGCCAAAAAAATAATAATCAAGTGCGCAATTTTTTTTCTCAATGAAACTCACGTCATGAACTAATTAGATGTTCTTCTAGAACATATCCAAAAATCAGTTTGGGTTATTGTATTTTGTGTTCATATACGGAGGCCGTGAACATTGGGCATTTTCGACATATAGCGTGACTGAAATCGACAAGTGTTTGATGATTCTGGTCGCTATTTTCTCATTCGTTTCTATTTTCATCCGGAATTAAAGCCCGAAAATGCATTTCCTTTAAAAAAATACCTTTTATTAGTAATTTACATTGTTCTAGCAGTTTATTTATTTATGTAAAATGTACAATTCGTATTTCTCCTAACACTTTTTTTATCTTCTAAAATGTCTGCTAATTTCCACAAGTTTTATACACTGACATAACAAAATCCCCACTCTTTTTCCCCTTTTTTTCAATAGATTATCAGCTATATCATATATTTTTGCTTGAAAATCAAACAATAAATATTATTGCTGAACAGATTTAGGGTCTATAATAAAGCTCTTACTGGCACTCGAGCAGGTAGAACCTCTTTGTCTTTCTATTTTCTTCTTTAATCAGCGATATTGAGAAGCAAGCAGAAAAACTATAGAAATAGGCCAGGAGCGAGTTAGCTATTACTAGCAGATTCAGATTAGTCACACAATTACGCAAATTCGAAACTTGGTTTAAGTAATGCGAAGATATTGAATCAAGCTCACGTCACATGAAATAGAAGCACAGGTATCCCAAATTTGCCAAAAGCATTTTCCAATAAAGATGTTGCTCAAAGCTAGTTAGTATTTAAACAATTTTGAGTACTGGACTCTAACTAAACAAAGTTGCCATATTCTTAATTTGCATGACTAGTTCACTATGTTTTAAATATCTAATCGAAACTGACAAAAAATCAATGGAAGAAACGTAAACCTTAATTATATCTGAGTGTTAATTCAACTACAGGTTGTGATATTTTGATTCGCAAGAAATCGATCGCAGAGATTAAAAATGACTTACCTACATGAGGAAATAAAAGCAATAAAATAACCGCAATACAAAGAGCATGAAAGGCAGTGATTTTCATTTGAATGATAACCATGATAATTCTGACAACGTTCAGAAGATGCAGTTAGCAGCGAGTTGTGTTGCTTCACAGCGATAAATTATTTATCTTTGATAATTACTCGGCTGTGGCTGACCTTTCATACTTTAGCACTTTATATAGATTAATAGTCAGTAACGCAAACATAGTGATGCGATTGAAAGAATGAACAAAAGTAACGCAGAATAGCAATGCTTTGAGTTAATGTCATATTTTCCATTCTCTTCTTCATGTTTATTTCTTTTAATTTTTTAAAATTATTTTTTAATATTTATATTATTGATCGGCGTTTTCATAGGTACCGCCGCACTGATACAATATAATACTAAAGTGAAATATTCTGTTACAGCTAAAGCTATTTTATTTGTTTATTGAAAATTTCCTTCAGTATTTATGCATGATGGCACTAATAGTGATGCAAAGTGACAGCTTTTTTCAAATGAAATGTGCTGGGGATAAGCCTTCCATCGGCTGGTCATTAAAAAAATGTTTTGGAGATTACAATCATAAAAAAGACTTTAAAATGAAATCAAGTAAAACTTTTTATTTATTAGATTTTGTGGCTTCCTCGTTTGTTTTTCTGTGGCCTACAGCTTGTTTAATATTTAAATCTAACAACAACAACAACAACAAAAAATGATAAAATATGTATATGTATATGTATAAAAATGTGGATAAGATGGGATTCGAACCCACCAAAAGAAATTCAAAAACTCGATTCCACTGTGCCATACGCCCGAGACATCCGCAGAGTTGAGGCGGCGTATGGACTTCGGACCTGACGGCGTTTAAATCCTTCTGCCCTTGGGTGCACGAATTACGCAAGAAAATGTTCTAGCCAAAGCATCAGGGGAGAGACTAGCCGCCCCAGACCATATCGGCTAATCCCTTGCATCTCTGCCACGCACTGAAAATACAATGTTAAAAAGTCTAGTCTATTCGGTGCATTGTTTTCGCGGCTATTGTTATGCTAACTGACCTTGAACCGTGGTCCAGTGGATAAATCGTTGTCTTTCAAGATGGGAGGGTTAGCACTTGGATGGGTGACCAAAACATTGTAGCTACTCACTCTTGTTTCTTTTTTTCCGTTTTTTTTTTTTTTTTTTTTTTTTGACTTTTAATAGAATAGATAGAAAAATGAAACTCTTCTAATTAATGAGTAAACTATTTCCGTCTACCCAAATCCGTCATTTGCCGGCCATTTAGTTAGACTGATTAATTAAGACCTTCTAAAAACACTCCCATGATATCATGAGAAATTACTGGTAATTATTGTCATCAATTTGATATCTATCAAAAATGCATTGCAGTTCTATCGTTTTATGTTTTTGTTTTTTTTTAACTGTTGCACTTTTTATTAATTTACAAATGATTAAGCATTAGCAGTATACTTATTCAAATCTTAAATTGGAGCAGAAGAAATTTTGAGATACCATCATTCACGGCCTGACTGTCGCCTGACTGTTTTCCAGCTCGTCATCATATGGCAGACTCTCTACTATTAGTCTGCAGGGATTGATAGGTAGTGCTTTGGTTTCCAATATGCAGGGGTTCATACGGGTGTTGCTCATTATTATTATCGTGCTGCATAGGGGAATCCACAGACCTTGTGCCAAGGGGCTCGTACACTGGTCCATGTGTCCCTTGAATAGAAGTGTTTGGCATCAGATTGAGTTCCTGATAATTACTGGTATCTTCAGAAGAGTGGGCTCCGTTAGGATTTACATCTTCAACTGAAAGTTGGATGGTTTCATATACTGGTCCAGTTCGTACAGACTGTTGTGCAAGTGATGTTACAACTGCTGCTGGTGTGTTTCCTTCCAACTCAAGGTCGTTCTAAATGATAGAAATAAAGGGGGAAAATGCTACAACTCATCATGTTAAAAAGGTTGTATTTACAGACTAATTTAGCAAAAATATGTGGTGTACCTCATAGCTTTCTCTAGAAGAAGCCTTCTTAAGTGTTTTGCTAAATTGGAATGGAAAAAAAAGTAAATGTGCTTAAAGACTCCTAGTCAACTACAATGCACTGCGCGTCGGAAGCAATGTAATGCTATGGCTTGAACCATGTTCTCTGCCAGGGAAAATGGCGGTTTTGTATGTGAAGGTTGGAATTCCAGTTCCATTCTTGTTATTCTTGTTAGAGGTTTTACGACCACTTGAAGCTTTCCGCAATTTTAGTAACAGAATATCTAAGGTCGATTTCAAAAGTTGTGATGTCTAACAGCTGGAAGACCAAAAAGTTATAATGTCACAAAGAGAATCTGTCTAAAAAATTCAACCTACTTGCTGTAGAATAAAAGGAAGGAAACTTTGATAATTTGCAGAGAACCTTGGCTTAGCAAATTTGAAGAAATTGTGCTCCGCCAGTGCATGAAAGAGCTTCGAGAGTGATGTAGGCGAACAATGTAATAAAGGGGACGCGTGTATTAGGATTCTTTTAACAACACTGTGTATGGGAAAACACAGCAAAATCCCCAAACCTGCATCCATTATGATCTAAATTATAAAAACAATAATATATATATATTTAGAAACGTTTGGTTTGGTACCTCTTTTGGGCTTGGCTTTCTTTTCTACCTAAAAAAAAATACTTTGGAAAAATGGATCTTGAATACAGCTGCATCGCCATGTTTTGAAAAGTTATAGCTACTTCATATATCAAATTAATTGTACATGTAGAGATGCAGCTACTGTTCAATAAACGAGAATTACAAAGTAAACTTACTGCTCAGTTGAACTCTTCTTTTTAGGTATGAAAATTGTAGTAAGTCAAAACCAAGAGAGAGAACAAGGATGGCAATAATGATTACCAGGACTGTAGAAGCTGCTAGAAAAGAGTGGGGATGAATATCAAAGTACACAATGCAGCAAAAAACGTTAATGGTTCCTTATTTCTGTTTATGTTCCTTCTCTTCCTTCTGTTCCTTATTTGTTTTGTTTGTTTTTGTTTGTTTGTTTGTTTTGTTTTGATGTTGTTGTTTTTGTTTCTTTTTCTTTTTTCTTTTTTCTTTTTTCTTTTTTCTTTTTTCTTTTTCTTTTGGTTGTTTTGTTTTGTTTCATTTCAAACGCTAAATGACACTTATGTTTCTTTATTATATATGTGTTTCTCACTTTCTGTTTTATACTTACAGGATTTTGTTCCTTCCTTTGGAAAGTGCTTCGTTGCTAATACAAGAATAGAAGAGAGAACGGAAAATGATTATAGTTGGAAAAAGTTCTCAGAATTCTCATTATCTCCAAACTAGGCCCAATAAGATTACACTATTATTTTATCAAATTCGAAGGACATTTATCTTTATCTTTCCTCATACGAACCACATATAGAAGCTGCTTTGTCTGCTGTGGTATTTATAGTCTTGGCACTTCCTTCATCCCTCACACATTCCCATATTTGTTTCATGCAGTTATCATGAACATCTATGTTTTCCCACAAACTATGTTCTTTGTTATCATATACGTATACTCAAGCCGCTTTGAATCAGTGACGTCATCATATTTTATCCAATTAGCTTTGTTTACGACTTCCTTCATGTAGATTGTGTATCTTGTTATGTTGCCACCATTGTCATCTGGTTCTTTCCACTTCAAAAATACTAAGAGTTTCGATCCTGTAGCTTTCAGCAGAGCTGTCATCAACTTTGGCATTGTTGGCTTACCTTACAAGAACGTATTAAAAAAGATGACTGAACCTTATATTTAACAAAGGATGATAAAACACATCCTGGTTTCACTGTGCCAGCTTTTCAACACAAACTCACTAAGTTGGAATTGAAACCGAATCGCAATCGTTGGATTGTGCAGGCGCTAATTAATACTGATGGATTATTCTATATATGATAACAATTGATGTTGAATTATTATGTATGATAATTCAGAATCAGATAAAAATATCTGTCCGTTCACCCTATTAGCTTTTAGTGTGCGCAATACCTTATTCAATGAATAATACATTGTGTACCCAATATTTATGTAAAGTAATATCATTGCATAAGCCCATAGGGCCTGCAGTAATATACAACACAAACACACAAAACTGTTCCAGAGAAACGAGAAATTAGGATTACCTTATTGAGTCATCTCGATGTTATACATACCTGTTCTCTTTGTTCTGATAATTTTGGAAGACACCACTCCATATCCAACAATATTCCTGGCATACACTTTGACCGTGTATTGTGTGTTTGTCTTCAGCCCTGTTATAACAGTATGGGTATTCACTGTGATCACTGGGGGCTTGGTACTGACTACCAGTAAGTAACCAGTGACAACGAGTCCACCATCATTAGCAGGTTTGTACCATGTAACATTTATGGATGATGCTTCGACATCGGTGAACGTTAAAGAAGCAGGACCTGGGGGAACTGTAGGAAATCCCTTATTGTTGGAAATATACTCAAACGGCTCGACTTGGCATATTATAAAATTGAAATTGCACAAGAAAAGTACATACAAACTTTCACGATTGCTTTCTGAATAAACTTACACAGTTGAGTAACATTGATGATGTGTTCATCACTTCCCAGGATGTTTGTTGTTCGACACTTGTACTGTCCATAGTCCCCTTGGTCAGTAGCTGTCAGTACTGTCACCTCACTACCCCCGGGTACAATGATGACACCTGTAGTGATCTGTTGATTTGTTGGTTTGTACCATGATATCCGTGGTGCAGGTAAACCAGTTGCAAAACATCTGAGATGAATACTGTTGCCATTCCATGATTTGGATTTTGAAGTCGAATAAGACTCATTAACAGCTGGTTTGACTGCGATAATAAACATGACAAATAGTAAAATGAATATAAAACCACGCAAAATGTACACCATGAACAAAATCACAATACATCACCCATCATCTTCATTACAACAAAAGGAACAACATCTGGAACAAAAGCAGCAGCTGCAACAGTGGCAGCTATAACGCAATAAGCATAAGCTGCTCATGTTTAACTTACAATAGACAGTCACAACAGTTTGTGCAGTGACCAGTCTCTCATTCGGGTTGTTCCTCGCCTGACACTCATACGTCCCATTCTGGTATCTCCTAATGTTTGCTATCCTCAATGTAGCACTTCCCATTCCCGTACTCATGCTGACTTGACTTTCTCTCTGTACCCACGTGATTTTAGGTGTCGGTGGACCGATAGCAGTACATTTTATAACTAGATCCTGACCTTCTCCTATACCCTTATCTAGAGGTGGTTGTTTAACAAACTGGGGAGTAACTGATGAAGAATATAATAGCAATGTATGATTTAACTGACACTTAGATTAATGCTCAATCCAGCCGATTTTGTTTGTTTATTTTTGTTTTCTTTTTTCAGAAGCAACTTATTTATTTATTTATTTATTTATTTATTTATTTATTTATTTATTTATTTATTTATTATAACTCCCCCGACATGCGATAAGAGTAATAGAAGCAATCCGGCCATACCTGCGGTAGTTAATTGTGCCGAATATATGGTGTTTGGTTTCCCTTCTTCAACAATCCCTGCAACATACTGATTGGTATCGTTGAGAGTAACATTCGTTAGTTTGAACCAAACGTATCCTGCACTGATATTACCAACCCAGTGGACTCTTCCTTTGTAACGTAAAGCATTTTTGTCCAAATCCGTACTAAGCACAACATTATTTGATCTGTCTACGTAGATAAACTGTGGTTTAACTACTCCATCGTATAACAGTCCCCAACTCGCTTCAAATATGCGATGTCCATTGGTTGAGTTCCACATGAAGAAAGCATCTTGACCAACATTTCGTATCATAGGGCTTGGACTTCTTATGCCACTTCCTAAAAAGGGCGAAAGAGATTAAGAAATATATTGGGATTGACACTTGCATTTTGTGTGTGTTTGCCAATTATTTCTTTTCTGAAAGTAAAGCTTGCGCGATATTTTTTTAGGTGAAGTACTTGCTAGCCGAAATTTGTCTTCAGATTCAGAAAGAAAATAAACGACCCCAAAAAGAATAAGAAATCGAATAGGCGAATCAAATAAGGAAAGACGAGAAAATGACTTGTTTGCCTGAACTCCTCATGCATAAACTTCCGCTATACCGTGACGCTATCTTAATTTAAACTTTGCTTCTAGCTCGATCATTTAATGGTTACATGCATTTAGTAAGTCAGTTAATTATATGCCTCTGTTATATGTGGCTTGTTTTTAACGGAATTAAAATTTAAAAAGGGAAACGTGAATGCACGTTCGTTATTTTAATTACAATATTAGAGTAATATTAAGAACCAGCTATACTTATGTAAAAATTGGTAGCATGATTAACTTACCCACCAGAGGAAACGAAAACAGAACACAAAGAATGAGCAATCTACTAATTAAAATACTTTCCATTTGGAAACAAAAATCAAGATAAATGTGATAAAAATAAAAGACATCAATATGTTACGAATAGCAAGTTATGTTGCTTCAGAGCGAGAACTTATTCATATGTCGATCATTGCCTGTGCGTTATCATGACCTTTTTGCTATTTTCAACAACCGCCCTCTCTTTTCCTATAAACGTGATCGTAATCTCCGTTCTTTTTTGGTCAAGGGAGTTCTTCCTTCTAACAAAGAACCTGGTACTTTTCGCTGTTCTCGTAAACGTTGTTATACTTGTCCTCACATAGCCTCTCACACTTCTGTTGTCGGTCCTAAATCTTTTGTTAAAATCACTGACCATTTTGTTTGTACCACTTCTAATGTTGTATATTGTATTAAATGTACCCGCTGTAATCTTTTATATGTGGGTGAGACTGGCCGCCGTCTTGGTGATCGCATTTGCAATCATCTTTATGATATTCGCAATAACGATCCCACCAAACCAGTTTCCCGCCATTTTAATCTAGCTAACCATTCTCTTTCTGACTTCATTGTTTTCGGTCTTTCTTTGCTTAACGGCAACAATGATTGTCGCAAGACCAAAGAAATGCGGCTTATTCACCTATTGGGCACTCTTAGTCCCAACGGGATTAATGAACGCTTTATTTTCAACTAACCTTTCCTTTTGTCTTTTGATTGTTTGTTTTTGTTTCCTTGCCTACCTTGCTCTCATTGGTTTCTTTTGTCTTATTCTATCATATATACACTCCTTTCTACCACTTCTTTCTCTTTTACTCCGACGAAGGACTAGCGTCCGAAACGTCAGTAAGTTTTTTCATCTTTCCACGGTGTATAATTTACCTTTTCATCATTACTGTTTCATTAGAAACACCGACGCAGTTCACACTAGTTTTAGCTAGTTATATCTTTTTGTTTGATCACTTTATGCAGATTAGTTACTGGTAACGCAAACATTACTAGTACGTAAGCTAAAAAAACGTTCTCTTGCTTTGAAAAATGCAATTTGTAGCTTTGTTGCAAACGAATATGATATTGAAATATGGTTGTTAAAATACTTAGGGACATAATCAGTTTATTCGGTTAAGCATCAAGTTACCCAGATAATTGTGTGCACATCGAGTCTCACCGAGTGCATGCACACCGAGTAATCCATAAGAATAATGCACACACTGAATCATCCATGGGAGGGATGAGTTCATCGGGTAGCCTGTATAAATACCGGGCCTGATCCTAACGAAATGAAAAAATATCCATATGAATGAGTCGCACTACGAGTCGTCCATGTGACCGACGTGCACACTGGGTCGTCCTTAAAAATCATGTGCACACAGAGTTGCCCATAGAAATATCGGGGTATCTATCGATAGATAGATAGATATTAGAAATTTCTATTAATACTGATGGGCATACCAAGTCATCAATGAAAATGATGCGCGTACCGAGTTATCCATAAAAAATGATGCATACCCATAATTCCAGGTATACGGAATTATCCATAAAAACCATGCACATGCAGACCTGCCATTAGAAATACTGAGTTGTTGATAACAATAATGCACACCATAGTTAGTATGTTATGTTATGTTATGTATGTTATGTGCACACGCAGGGTTATCCAAAGAAATGATGCGCGCTTCAATTTGGTCAGTGGAATACCAAGTTATCCAGTGAAATGATGGGCACCAAGACTTTCCTATTATGAAATACCGAGTCATCCACAGAAAAATATTTACACACCGGTTTTTTCATAGGAATAAAGTACACGCAGGTTCGCCCATGGAACTGATCCAATTATACATCGAAATAATGTTGGCGATAAATAAAGTTAAATTATTTGTATTATTAAAAGTTTGAATTCCTGTTCTTCGACATTCGCACTAAAATTACGGAGACAAGTAGTGAATTTGCAATTTATTAATACTTATTTTAAAAATAACTTAACTTCATTTTATTTGTAGTGTTTTGGAATATACTGTATTAATAGGTTTACTGGGCAAAAAAAAAAAAAAAAAAAAAAAAAAAAAGGACGATCTTTGAGCAAATCGTTTCCCTGTCTAGTTTTTTATATAACAGTTTCCATTTTATTAGTAATAACAACGTGTTTCGTTCCCAATAGAAAGGGGTTGATACGGGTGGATCTCTGGGTCATTAGAATGGGCTATAGATTCCTTGATTCTTTCGCCAAGGGACTTATACAGTGGTCCTTGGACACTTTGTTCAGATGTATTTAGGAAATCAAGGTCCTCATAATGTTGGGGATTATTTGGTGTAAAAGCTTTATGTAGTGTTTAATAAACGAGCAGGAGTGTTTTATCAGGTTTAAAAGTTTTTAGTAATATATACAGTATGAGTGGCCGTGTTGTATGCGATATACGAACTCGAGGCGTAGCCGAGTGATTGTATATCGCATACAACACGGCCACTCATACTGTAGATTGCTTATCAAACGTCTAGGTTAGTTCCTTTGTGTTTCACTAAAATTTTCAAAATTGAAGTGAATCTGCCCAAGAAAATCCAAGTTCAAGTTTATGCAAATAAAGACAAATCTATATCAGATATAAAACCTCCTTCATGGTCGTGATTTCTATTGTGTTTTCCTCATGAATTATTCATGAGTTTGATAAGACCTGATAAAACACGATCTGCGAGTTTAATGAACGGCTTCATAAACGCGTGAATAATTAACGAATTTTGAACGGCTAAGAAATCCCATGTGGAATCATACAGCATAACAAATATAATAGAAAAGTAGTCAATTCTCAGGGGAAGAAATTTCTAGGTGGACCTTAAAGATTAACATATTTTTGTTTGGAAGTTATTGCATCAGTTTAAATGAAAATGCCTCCAAAGCGGATGTTTCGGAAATCAAAAAGTGCTTTAGAAGAACAAGCTTTTTTACAGAAATCTGTACCTAGGTCGACACGTTACGTGACAAAATGGTCGTTCAATATTTTTGTCTCTTGGCAAACTGCAAGGTCAAATAAAAATTCCGTTTTGGAAGAGATTGGATTCAAAGCCGAAGTCGATAAAATTCAAAGTCTTGAAACTAATATCGTGAACATGACGGAGGATTCATTGAATTTGTGGCTAACAAAATTTGTCCAGGAAATTTGCAAAGAGAACGGACAGAGATATCTCCCGAGATCTTTGCACAGCATTATATGTGGTCTCCAACGCCATTTGGAAGAGGGAAATGGAGGTGAAGCTGTTAGATTGAATTGTTAGATAAAGGGGACAGAAGGTAAAACATTTTGACACTTGTTTCACTATTATATATTGGCCAGTTATAATGACATTTAAAAAGTACGTTTTCTTGAATGTTTATGTTTGTTGCTAATTGAATTTTATATCATTGAATGAGTTTTCTAGGCACCTTATAACATGGGTGTACATTTAGTAAGCTTTGGGTCTTTATCAGTGTATTTCTAATGAGAGTAATCTTTATATAAAGATTTCCCTCATTAGAAATTCACTGATAAAGGCCCTAAATTTAAGAATTGTACACATATTATAAGGTACCTTGATAGCTCGCTCATTAACATAATTATCATAACAATCGTTTTACTCATTCAGCCCCGCTTTCCCCCGAGGCCGAAATGAAATCCCCCCCGGGCTTTAAGAATCACACGTTATTACCAGGGTATAAAGATTCATTCACGTGACTAATTTCATTGATTTCATTGGAGTAAGAGCTCGTTAATTATTCATGAGTTTATGAAGAAGCCTTGTAATATCATTGGTAGTGGTATGGTTTCATATTGCGGTCCAGTGTTGGCAAGCGCCTGTGCAAGTGATGTTGTAACAGCGGATACTACATTCTCGTCCATCTCAAGTTCGTTCTTATATAAATGTGAAAAAAAAAAAAAGGTTTTACAATTTTGAGTAACAATCCACGCAGTTGATAACCATATAAAATTATCATCACTCACATCGTAGATTTACTCGTTGGCAGCTTTGCTGGTAGTTGTTCTGAAAATACACCAATAAAAGAACAATAATACTTATTAAGCTTATTAGCTTAATTTCTGTCAAGTGTAATCCTTTATAAACAAAGTTAATTGATTAATTAAGTAATTATTAGCTTATAATAAAGACCAGTAATTGGTCCCGACACTAACGCTCACTAACAGTCTAATTAACACACACTCACAATTTTAATTTTTCTTTCTTTCTTGAGCAAAAAAACTGAAATTGAAACCAAGAGAGAGAACGATAATTGTGATAATGACTCCAAGTACAATTGTGACTGTTGTGAGAAAATAATAAACATAAATGAAAAATAAGTACAAATAAATAATTTATATACATGGTATGGGGTTTTCAGTTATTGCTATTATTGTTTGTTCTTACACTATCTCGAATCTCCTGTATCGGAATCAATTTAAGCTAGAAAGTCGTGCGATCAGAATAGTTTGGGTTTCCTGTGGCAAATGATCCCATGAGTCTTTGCGCTTAGAAGAAGACCTCATGGCCGCCACTTAAAAATTTGTTCTTAATAACTTTCATCGTTTTTTCGTCAGAAGAACAAAAACTCAGTTAAGACTAAAGATTTCGTTAACCCGCCCATAACTTTATCTCACCCTAATATCGGTCTGGTACTTAATGCCAAAGCCATATGTACATACCACTGTCATATACCGTCTTGTCTGTTGTAGTATTTACAGTCTTAACGTTGCGTTCACTGCAACTAATGAGTACTTTGCCATTTATCAAATATAATAAACAAAACAAAACAAAAACAAAACAAAACAAAAACAAAACAAAACAAAAAAACCCTGAAGTATCCAATACTAACGTTGCTTCTTTTATTAGATGATGAGTATTCTTATGCAGCCTCAAGTGATTCTAGTTGCATCTTGCAGAAAATAGAATGTGATAAAAATGTAGACTCTATACCTGTTGCGCTAGCATTGTGTAAAACGCTAGTTCTATATATCAACGCTAGCAACAGTCACTTTAAAACACACCTACCTGGTTAGAATGAAACAATGTTCAATGCTCTTTTTCCTCGATCGATATAAGCTATCTAGCCACTAGTAGACATAAGACTCTCTCTCTCTCTCTCTCTATTCATTATCTCTCTCTCTCTATTCATTATCTCTCTCTCTCTCTCTCTCTCTCTCTCTCTCTCTCTCTCTCTCTCTCTCTGTTTCATTCTATCTATCTCTCCCATATATATATATGCAGAATTCAGAAAATGAAATGTGTGGCAAAAAATAGCATTCAGCTGCTGCAGCGCACTGAATCATCTGAAAAGTGGAAGTGAATTTAGTATTAGTGTAACGTTATTTTTAAAAGTAATAATATATCAAATGGTATTTTCAGTTGTTTATTTACCAAGCCAACAAAACTTTGAAAAGTTTCCTATTTCCTTCTTAATGTTTTTCTCTTTCTTTCAGTAGTTTAAGTTGATTCGTTTTTAGTTTTATTCATACCGCGCTAACATCCATGGCGCATATTGAATCCCCTATATATGTCGTTGCGTGCTTAATCTCTAATTAAAACAAAAAGGTATCGTTTTTGATCATGTGTTTTTTAGTTTTATGCAGCACGAGGAGACACTGAAACCACAAGAACCAATAGCTTTGGAAACATCGAACCCTCATTGATAGTATATGGATCCAAATTCAATATCGAGAGTAAAGAGGGCCGGATACCGCAAAACCGCAATTCCCATCAGAAGCTCATGATGTTTATCGAGAACTGGAGAGCACGATTACCATTATCTAGAAATTAAAGATTGTATATGATAAATTTTTAATTGGCTTGACGTGTGTAGTCGTTATATTTCCCTCTCAACAGGTGTGAATGTTTCATCGTAGAATGCTGCACCAAGCGTGACGTAGAATTCTAGTTATCTTGAAGTCATATATCGAATCTATCGACTTTGTTATTCGTTATCCGCTGTTTATTGATTTAAGTTTATTTAGCTGGGTTCAAGTAAACCATTATTTTATATATGGTTCACGTTATCTTTTGCTCTTTGACAAGATTCCGAAAGTCTGCACTTCCTATGCTAACGCTACCACGAAAACAATTTATTCAAAAAAAAATCAAACTAAAGCGCTTGAGCCCAAGCTAATAAAAAAATTAGCTTCAATTTCCCTCAAATAGAGTTAGGTCTTTCGAATATTTTGAGGAGTGTTGAAGATTCTCCTAATAGTGGGGAAAATGCTTTTTTCTATTTGGTTTAAGAAGCTATAGAATCCCACACGCATTAAAATTTGATCCATGAAAGTGAAATAGGATACATACCAATTTAAATATTGCATTATCTTGATCCAGCACTGCTTCATAAGAACGATGGGGTTTTCTGTAGATCTATTGATTTTATTGACGATCAACCTGTTACTCTTGAACAAGGCCCATGGTGATAATTTGTATTAGTTCATCTTTAACTTTCCCCGAGTTTAACAACAGAAATAATCACATTGATAAATGATTTATAGTTTTTACTGGCTTAACATTTTAGGTGCAGCTCGTTTCACAGTAGTTCCACCAAGTGTTTTGTATGTGTCTGTAGGAGAAACAGCTAAGCTCGTGTGGGATTACAGTGTGTATAACAGGATGGAAGAGTTTGATATTTATTCACCAAAGTGGATGTTCTATGATGACAATGGCGGTGCATTTCAAATTGCACACGAAGTTGTGTTAAACAAGTGGAAATGGTACATAACCAACAACACATGTCCTGCTAGACTACTGAACCCTGTTCGAGTGAGTAAAGAATCAACTGCTACACTAGTAATCCATAATGTAACTCTGGCTGATAGTGGTACGTATGGATGTGTTCTGGTGCTGGCAACAAGAGCCCCCATAACAAGTAAAGTCAAGCTCGTCGTAACATGTGGGTATAATTCTTTCAATTTGTTGAAATTGTTGTTCTTCTTTCTATTAAATTATTTTCATATTTGCTTTTGTTCTTGATTTTGATTTTCCAAATTTTGAAATTTCGTTCTTTCGTTCTTTCTTTTTTACGTTCTTTCGTTCTTTCGTTTATTTGTTCTTTCGTTCTTTCGTTAGAGTGTATACCATATATCCTTTGCACTTTCAACTTTGCACTAGCATGTACAATTTACATTTTTCCATGGATATATGGTATGCATTCTAATGAAAATGTTCAAATCAAGTCATTTGTTTTTTTAGTTATTTGTTGTATTTGTAAGGGCGACGACAGATATGTACTTACTTTTACTATTTTCATATTTACAGCACTTTCATCTTTATCGTTAAATCCGACCCTTTCAAACATACCTATGAATGAATCCCAAGAACTGCACATCAAATGTTCTGCGTTAGGAATTCCTATGCCAAACGTCACGTGGCAAAAGGTACAGGGTGATATCATTGATCAAGGCGTAGGAAATGTGACAATCGATATTACAAATATTACAAGATATGACAGTGGGGAATACGAATGCTGTGCTATTAACAACCTGAACAAACCTCCATTTTGTAAGAGTATCTTGGTAACCGTCCAGTGTGAGTCTAACTACTTTTTCATAGATATACCAATATATGTTGTTATGTTTCTTAGCTAAAATGAAGGGGTGAGGGGCGATGCAAGGTTTGTACAAATCAATATGATCACGATCAAGATCATTGAAACAGTGCAGACTGAAAGTATATAATTCACTCTCTTCACAGATGAGCCGCAAATAGATGTATTTCAGTCAAATGACACAGTTTCTTCATATAATGATGGTAAAATCAGGATATACTGTTTGGCCCATGGCGTGCCCTCTCCTCTGTTCACGTGGTATGATTCCCGTAATCGATCTATAGCAACAGGATCTCATACTGTCTCTGGTGTTGGTGTCTTGGAACTAGTAACCATTGACGCAGGCAGCTATGGATTGTACAAATGTAAAGCAGAAAATCTACTTGGTTATGATGAACACTTTATCAATGTCACCCAGACAGGTTTGAAGAACGATGATATATTATTAACATTAGACGGTTAAAGAAAAATAGATGGATGGATGGATGGATGGATGGATGGATGGATGTATGGATGTATGGATGCATGCATGCATGCATGCATGCATGCATGGATGTATGGATGCATGTTTGGAATGATTTAGTCATGAACAATTAATGTCATCTATCCCCAGTCCATCCACCCTCTCTGATGCCAAGTAGAAATCACCATGGAATAACGACATCATCATCACAAACCACTACAGGTCAGAATTACCAATAAACAGCTGATGAGCCACTTTCTTAACTACTTCAGTTGAATTATTAACATTTGACTTGACATCCTATAACCATCATTCAAAGGTCATGAATCAAGAACCCAGCCTGGAAAGAGGTCTTGTTCTACACTATTTATTCAAGGTTATGTCAATGTTACATATATAGTATAAATAAAGTTTACATATATTTTAATTTATTCATTTCTATATATTGACATTAATTTTTTTTTCGCCTTACCGCTACTCCAAGTCTGCAGGCACATACTGTGCGTTACTTTAATCACTTATTATTTTTTCTGCTTTCATCAGGTCGCACATTTGCAACAGTTCATTTCATAATAACATCAATATCAATAGTTGTGAATATTATCATGGCGCTATTAGTGTGCTACATTTTCAAAAGGACTGGCTTCAAAGGTAAACACTTTAATTGCAGCATGCAGTGCAAGTCACGTAGTATTAATCAGAATCTGTGTAGTATGTAAAACGATTGATAATTATTTAATGGTATAATTTATGGTTTATTTTACTATTTCTTTCCTTACTTTAATATATCTGGCAAAAAATTTCATCAGGGTGTGTAGACCTATCTTTCACTTATTATCATTGTTTTAAATATATTCTAGTTTTAAGGAAGAGGAGCGACAACCAAAGGTAAGCTCACATGTTGCATATACGTACTGTATATAATCAGTTTAACCCATACGTTGCATATCTTCACTCCGTATGCAAAAACAAATAATTCATAGTTCACGCCATTTTTCAAGACTATAGGCTACTGAATTTTGATAAACGTTTTGACGATTATATTTTCGCTTTTTAGGGTTTCAAAACCAGAAGAACCTTTTGCAATCGTAGAGGTGAGTTTAATATTATAAAATGTCTGTAATAAGAAAATGAAAATGAAAGGAAAAAGCCTCAGGTTGAGTTGGACTACGTTTTTAATTTATTTATAATTTATTTAGGGGGGAGGGGGTGGGGGTATGGTGAAAAAAAAGAAAGTGGTACTATATATCTGAATATGGACTACTCACTCACTCACCCTTGACCCCTTGACTTATTGATTGCCAACTTAACCTAAGCAGTAATAGGGATAGAGTAGATGTTTTAGGTTTATCTAACAAACAAACAGACAAACAAACACAATCTGTTCTACTATATTCTTGTATACAGGATAGAATAGAAATTGAAACACACGAACCAGCAGCATCGACAACACCCCACGAATCACCAAACCTGATACCACCGAATATTGATGTTGGAGCAGTATCGAGAGAATGCACTCCAACCTTATTGGACGAAAGGAAACCAAAAGAGAACCCTGCAGAGCAGCACTTTCTGTCAGGAACTCAGCATCTTTATCAACAAATAAATAATAGAGAGTCATTGTCAAGAGAGCACGAGTATCAGTCGCTACTAAGGGAAAATGATAAAATAAGGTTACCAGCAAATGATCCCTTTGAGACAGCGCAAAAACATGCTACATCGAATGTTAATCACGAGCAGCAAGGAACAGAATACCAACAACTACATCTGTATTCAAGCGTAGAAGAAAAATAGTTGTATTAAAGTGATGTTGGTCTTATTAAGAGAAAGAAAAAAAAAATAAAAGAAAATGAAAAAAAGAAAAAAAAAAGAAAAAAGGAAAAAAGAAAAGAAAACGTTTCTAATAAAAATAAAATAAATAATATAAAATAAGAAAGCAAAAGTGGAAAGGAAACAAAGCAAATATATCATTTTAATATTCGTTAAAATAAATTGTCAGATAATTCCAATAATTTTTCCCTCATTAAAAAATGTGGTTTATTGCAACTCAAAAACACATGCTATTATTAGAATTTCATTTAATGGCCTGGTGTATACAATTTGTAGTATTATAGTATAAGTGGACAACATCTACACACAATGACAGGAAACTAAAAGGCGCCTTTCATGGGTACGAAACCTCTCTCGAGCACAATACTTAATCACAAGGGGCTTCCATCAATATAGTGAAGGTTTAGATGCTTTTGAAATCAATAGTCATGTTTTAACCCATTACTATTTCCATTGTTACATTATTTTGATCACAAAGTTGAGTTTAATTGCAATGACTTGGGTTAACCCTTTTTAAAGTGTTCAGTGATTTTTCTCATGGATGCCCTGCCTCCAGTATAACGTAAATATTTGAAGCATCAGAAGAAAATCATCTGGAACAAGAATCACGTTTACACCCTTACGCTTCGTTGGCTTGTTTTAAGTAAACGGAAGAAATAATAAAAATAATAAGAAAAAAAAACCACACAAATCAAGAAGGACAGTTATCCTTAATCGTTTTGACTCGATATTAAATCAAGTGGTCCAATGATTACAACAAAATAACCATGGATTTCATTTTAGCATCATTTGATTGGAGCAATCATGCGATAGAATGGAAAAAGACACTCCTTATTGATATTTAGTTTCGAGAAAGACATTCCACATGCATAAAACAACCAATCATGAAAGCGAAATAAATTACCTATTCAAATACTTTATATTATTATGATCCACTAATGCTTTAATCTTTTGAGACAATGGAGGCATCTCTAGTCCTATGGATATCACTGATCATCATAGTGTTACTCGTGAGCAAGACGCAGGGTGAGAATTTGTTTGTCTACTTTCTCAGAAACATCGCTTTACTTCCTACAGGAATATCCATTTTACTATTACATTATATATTTTGTATTCTTAATATTTCCTGGTCGAATATTTTAGGTGCAGCTCGTTTCACAGTAGTTCCACCAAGTGTTTCATATGTGTCTGTAGGAGAAACAGCTAAGCTCGTGTGGGATTACAGTGTGGAAAACAGGATGGAAGAGTTTGATCTTTATTCGCCAAAGTGGATGTTGTATGCTGACAATGGCAGTGGATTTCAAATTGCACATGAAGCTGTGTTTAGCAAGTGGAAATGGCACTTAACCATCAACACATGTCCTGCTAGATTACTGAACCCTGTTCGAGTGAGTAAAGAATCAACTGCCACACTAGTAATCCATAATGTAACTCTGGCTGATAGTGGTACGTATGGATGTGTTCTGGTGCTGGCAACAAGTAGCCCCATAACAAGTAAAGTTAAGCTCGTCGTTACATGTAAGTAGTTCGAATTGAGTTTTAGATGCTATGCATCTCATTATTAGTAAGATTAGGAAAATAGTACATATTAAATATAGCGATGTTATCGAGTTTCAACTATTTATATCATCCATATATTAATTTCATTATTAAGCTTTCGTTTAACTTTGCATTTTTATTTATTTTTAAATCTATTGATGTCTTTAGTTTTTTCCCCTCAAATGGAAAGTTTTTTAGTTAGTTTGGTTTGTCGTTTTCGTTTTTGTTTTTTACTTTATGGATTATTTTTTGATGATATATAAATATAATGTGATATTTTGCTGTATTTTTTTAGCACGATCAATAATCTGGATGCATTTTTGTACTTTTTAGCATGGCTGAATGATTGTAAATCTTGCAATGTTTTGAATGAGTTTCCTTCTTCCTATAACAGCTTTTCCTGATATCACGTTAAGTCCTTCATCTTCAAACATACGTGTAAATGAATCCGAAGGATTACAAATCAGCTGTTTTGCGGTTGGGATTCCTGAACCAAACGTCACATGGTTGAGATTGATGGATGGTGAAAAGTTTCATAAGAACCAAGGCGTTGGAAATGTAGCAATTAATATATCAATTATCAATAGAAACGATAGTGGGATATATAATTGCTGTGCCAGTAACAACCCGAAGGAGAATACAACCTGTAGAAGTACAACGATATCTGTCCAGTGTGAGTTTAGTACATTGATTATTTCTTTAACCTCTGGATTTCATTGTATAGCCGGTTCTTTTGTTATTTGCTAATACGAAATTGTATGCCGATGTTTGGGTTACGCTAATAGATCATGAAATTATTAAGCAAGCCCTATTACCTAAAACACTTTAGCTGAAAATTCAGTTAGACAGACAGACAGACGTCAAACTAGTACGCAATGATCATTCAGACGATCTACATGTATATCTACATTGTCTTCTTCTAACAAAAGTTTTTGTTTAGTAACTGTAAAAAAAAAATAAAAACAAACAAACAATAAATTGAACTCACAAATTGAGCTAACGTATATTAGAAGGTATTGGAAGAATCAATTCCTTTTTTCATAGACAAAACAGAAATAGATGCAGTTGGCACAGTTTCTTCATATATATGGTGGTACAAACGTCTAACATCCAATGACCAATCAAACGATAAAAAGCTAGCTATCTATAAATCTAAATGTATTCCTATTATTATATCATTTTAAACGCTTTTTCCAAACAGCCATTTACAGAGAGCAAAATTTGACTCACAAATTGAGCCAATACCTTCTGAACATATATCAAAAGGTATATATTGGAAGAATATTTCATTTTCTTCTCTTCGCAGACAAACCAGAAATAGATGTAGTCCAGTCAAATGACACAGTTACTTCATATAATAATGGTACAGTCAGGATATACTGTTTGGCCCATGCCGTGCCCTCTCCTCTGTTCACGTGGTATGATCCTCGTAATCGATCAATAGCGACAGGATCTCATACTGTTACTGGTGTTAGTGTCTTGGAACTAGTGACCATTGACGCAGGCAGCTATGGATTGTATAAATGTAAAGCAGAAAATTTACTTGGTTATGATGAACACTTTATTAGGGTTATTAAAACAGGTTTGGAAAACAATAATATATGGGTACTTTTTAGATGGTTAAAGAAAAATGGATAGATAGATGGATGGATGGATGGATGGATGGATGGATGGATGGATGGATGGATGGATGGATGGATGGATGGATGGATGAATGGATGGATGGATGGAATTATTTACTCACAAATAAAGTCATCTTTCCCCAGTCCATCCACTCTCTCTGAGACCAAGTAGAAAACCCCATGGAATAACGACATCATCACCACATGCAAACCACTACAGGTCAGAATTACCAATAAACTTAACTACTTCAGTTGAATTATTAACATCTGACTGACTTCCTAATCATCATTCAAAGGTCATGAATCAAGAACCCAGCCTGGAAAGAGGTCTTGTTCTACACTATTTATTCAAGGTTATGTCAATGTTACATATATAGTATAAATAAAGGTTACATTTGTTTTAATTTATTCATTTCTATATATTGACATTAATTTTTTTTTCGCCTTACCGCTACTCCAAGTCTGCAGGCACATACTGTGCGTTACTTTAATCACTTATTATTTTTTCTGCTTTCATCAGGTCGCACATTTGCAACAGTTCATTTCATAATAACATCAATATCAATAGTTGTGAATATTATCATGGCGCTATTAGTGTGCTACATTTTCAAAAGGACTGGCTTCAAAGGTAAACACTTTAATTGCAGCATGCAGTGCAAGTCACGTAGTATTAATCAGAATCCGTGAAGTATGTAAAACGATTGACAATTATTCAATGGTATAATGTATGGTTTATTCTCCAATTTCTCTCTTTTCTTTGTTATATTTGGCAAAAAAATTTCATCAGGGTGTGTAGACCTATCTTTCACTTATTATCATTGTTTTAAATATATTCTAGTTTTAAGGAAGAGGAGCGACAACCAAAGGTAAGCTCACATGTTGCATATACGTACTGTATATAATCAGTTTAACCCATACGTTGCATATCCTCACTCCGTATGCAAAAACAAATAATTCATAGTTCGCGCCTTCTTTCAAGACTATAGCCAACTGAATTTTGGTAAACGTTTTGACGATTATATTTTCGCTTTTTAGGGTTTCAAAACCAGAAGAACCTTTTGCAATCGTAGAGGTGAGTTTAATACTATAAAATGTCTGTAATAAGAAAATGAAAATGAAGGGAAAAAAGCCACAGGTGGAGTTGGACTACGTTTTAAATTTATTTATAATTTATTTAGGGGGAGGGGGGGGGGTATGGTGAAAAAAAAGTGGTACTATATATCTGAATATGGACTACTCACTCACCCTTGACCCCTTGACTTATTGATTGCCAACTTAACCTAAGCAGTAATAGGGTAGATGAGTAGATGTTTTGGGTTGATCTAACAAACAGACAAACAAACACAATTTGTTTTACTATATTCTTGTATACAGTATAGAATAGAAATGAAAACACACAAACCAGCAGTATCGAAAACACCCCACGAATCACCAAACCTGATACCACCGAATATTGATGTTGGAGCAGTATCGAGAGAATGCACTCCAACCTTATTGGACGAAAGGAAACCAAAAGAGAACCCTGCAGAGCAGCACTTTCTGTCAGGAACTCAGCATCTTTATCAACAAATAAATAATAGAGAGTCATTGTCAAGAGAGCACGAGTATCAGTCGCTACTAAGGGAAAATGATAAAATAAGGTTACCAGCAAATGATCCCTTTGAGACAGCGCAAAAACATGCTACATCGAATGTTAATCACGAGCAGCAAGGAACAGAATACCAACAACTACATCTGTATTCAAGCGTAGAAGAAAAATAGTTGTATTAAAGTGATGTTGGTCTTATTAAGAGAAAGAAAAAAAATAGAAAATGAAAATGAAAAAAGAAAAAAAGGAAAAAAGAAAAAAGAAATAAAAAAGGTTTCTAATAAAAATAAGATAAATGATATAAAATAAAATAAGAAAGCAAAAGTGCAAAGGAAACAAAGCAAATATATCAAATTAATATTCATTTAAATATATTGTCAGATAATTCCAACAATTTTTCCCTCATTAAAAATGTGCTTTATTACAACTCAAAATTAGATGCTATTATTAAACTTTCATTTAAAGACTCGGCCTGGTGTATACAATTTGTAGTATTATAGCATAAGTGATCAACATCTACACACGACGACAGTAAACCAAAAGGCGCCTTTCATGGGTACGAAACTTCTCTCGAGCACAATACTTAACCACAAGGGGCTTCCATCAATATCGTGAAGGTTTAGATGCTTTCGAAATCAATGGTCATGTTTTAACCCATTACTATTTCCATTGTTACATTATTTTGATCACAAAGTTGAGTTTAATTGCAATGACTTGGGTTAACCCTTTTTAAAGTGTTCAGTATTTTTTCTTAGTGATACTCTGCCTCCAGTATAACGTAAATATTTGAAGCATCAGAAGAAAATCATCTGGAACAAGAATCACGTTTACACCCTTACGCTTCGTTGGCTTGTTTTAAGTAAACGGAAGAAATAATAAAAATAATAAGAAAAAAAAAAAAAAAACACAAATCAAGAAGGACAGTTATCCTTAATCGTTTTGACTCGATATTAAATCAAGTGGTCTATTGATTACAACAAAATAACTATGAATTTCATTTTAGCATCATTTGATTGGTGTTATAATGCGCTTGAATGGAAGAAGGCAATTTTTATTGATATTTAGTTTCGAGAAAGACATTCCACATGCATAAAACAACCAATCATGAAAGTGAAATACATTACCTATTCAAATACTATATCATTATGATCCACTAATGCTTTAATCTTTTGAGATAATGGAGGCATCTCTAGTCCTATGGATTTCACTGATCATCAAAGTGTTACTCGTGAGCAGGACGCAGGGTGAGAATTTGTTTGTCTACTTTCTCAGAATCATTGTTTTATCCTACAGGAATATCCATTTTACTATTACATTATATATTTTGTATTTTTTATATTTCCTGGTCGAATATTTTAGGTGCAGCTCGTTTCACAGTAGTTCCACCAAGTGTTTTGTATGTGTCTGTAGGAGAGACCGCTAAGCTCGCGTGGGATTACAGTGTGGATAACAGGACGGAAGATTTTGATGTTTATTCACCAAGGTGGGTGTTCTATGCTGACAATGGCAGTGCATTTCAAATTGCACAGGAAGTTGTGTTTAGCAAGTGGAAATGGTATATAAACACCAATACATGTCCTGCTAGACTACTGAACCCTGTTCGAGTGAGTAAAGAATCAACTGCTACATTAGTAATCCATAATGTTACTCTGGCTGATAGTGGTACGTATGGATGTGATCTGGTGCTGGCAACAAGAAACCCCATAACAAGTAAAGTTAAGCTCGTCGTTACATGTAAGTAGTTCAAATTGAGTTTTAGATGCTATACATCTCATTATTAGTAAGATTAGGAAAATAGTACATATTAAATATACCGATGTTATCGAGTTTCAGCTATTTATATCATCCATATATTAATTTCATTATTAAGCTTTCGTTTAACTTTGCATTTTTATTTATTTTTAAATCTATTGATGTCTTTAGTTTTTTCCCCTCAAATGGAAAGTTTTTTAGTTAGTTTGGTTTGTCGTTTTTGTTTTTGTTTTTGTTTTTTACTTTATGGATTATTTTTTGATGATATATAAATATAATGTGATATTTTGCTGCATTTTTTTTAGCACGATCAATTATCTGGATGCATTTTTGTACTTTTTAGCATGGCTGAATGATTGTAATTCTTGCAGTGTTTTGAATGAGTTTCCTTCTTCTTATAACAGCTTTTCCTAATATCACGTTAAGTCCTTCATTTTCAAACATACGTGTAAATGAATCCGAAGGATTACAAATCAGCTGTTCTGCGGTTGGAATTCCTGAACCAAACGTCACATGGTTGAGATTGATGGATGGTGACAAGTTTCATAAGAACCAAGGCGTTGGAAATGTAACAATTAATATATCAAGTATCTCAAGAAATGACAGTGGGATATACAATTGCTGTGCCAGTAACAACCCGAAGGAGAATCCAACCTGTAGGCGTACCACAATATCTGTGCAGTGTGAGTTTAGTACATTGATTATTTTGTCAATAATTGTATAGCCGGTTCTTTTGTTATTTCAGTGCTAATACGAAATTGTATGCCGATGTTTGGATTACGCTTATAGATCATGAAATTATTAAGCAAACCTTATTACCTAAACACTTTAGCTGAAAATACAGTTAGACAGACAGACAAAAAATATAGAAACAAAAAGAAAGACAGACGTCAAAATAGTACACAATGATCATTCAGACGATCTGCAAGTATACCTAACATTTTTTTTTTCTTTAAAAAAGTTTTTGTTTAGTATCTGTAAAAAAATAAAAACAAACAAACAATAAATTGAACTCACAAATTGAGCTAACGTATATTAGAAGGTATTGGAAGAATCATTTCCTTTTTTCATAGACAAACCAGAAATAGATGCAGTTGGCACAGTTTCTTCATATGTTGGTGCAAACGTCAAACATCCAATGATCAATCAAACGATAAAAAGCTAGCTATCTATAAATCAATCTAAATGTATTCCTATTATTATCTCATTTTAAACGTTTTCTTCAAACAGCCATTTACAGAGAACAAAATGTGACTCACAAATTGAGCCAATACCTTCTGAACATATATCAAAAGGTATATATTGGAAGAATATTTCATTTTCTTCTCTTCGCAGACAAACCAGAAATAGATACAGTCCAGTCAAATGACACAGTTACTTCATATAATGATGGTAAAATCAGGATATACTGTTTGGCCCATGGCTTGCCCTCTCCTCTGTTCACGTGGTATAATCCCCGTAATCAATCAATATCTACAGGTTCTCATACTGTTACTGGTGTTGGTGTCTTGGAACTAGTAACCATAGACGCAGACAGCTATGGGTTGTACAAATGTAAAGCAGAAAATTTACTTGGTTATGATGAACACATTATCAATGTCACCCAAACAGGTTTGAAACTTTTTTTCGTTTAATGGTTTTTATGTTTCTTCTTTATTCAAAACCACAATCATCATAAAGTTGTTTCAAAAACCAATAAGCGCGCAAGAATTACATGAAAAGGTTTCTAGATTTCATTGTGTAAATTACTTATGGAGCACTCATGCGTGAGCTGATATGAGTGCTAAAGTTTCTGCCGCAAAATTATAATTTTTTCTGGTTCATCATTTCTTATGGATTAATTATCCTTTTATTTTATGTACTTCGTTTATTTTTGCGAATTGTTATATATTTATCAGTGTCAACTAAAAGCTACAAAGCTATTTCTCTTTTCGAAAAAAAAACAAACAAAAGTTGCTTTACCGACAGTCTACCACATTAATTTTGCGCTTCAGTCAATATTTCAAAAAGGATTCTGAAATTGCGCATTATATATTTAGTGTATGCACGTGAGAGAAAAAAAGAGAATTGGTATCTTTCTGCACTTCCTAATTCTACGATACCATCGGAAAGTAAACGCCATGTAAAAAGCTCAATATCAATAGTTAACAAAGGTAATCTAGAAAAACATACCAAAAAAAAAAAAAAAAAAAGACTTAAAATATCCGAATTCATAAACCGGTATCTATGATGTTTTTCTATGTCATTTCTTTGCTAGTTTAGTTTTTACTGCTGTTGTTTATCCAACAAATACACCAAGAAGCTGTAATAGATAAAATTAATAACGACTTAGGCACACTATATATATTTTTTGTTTTTGTTTGTTAGTTTCTACTTCTAAGGGGATAGACATAAGTTTAATAAGTTCAACCAATGTGGCGCTTGCAACAACAAAGGTACAACAAGGTAAAAGACTATTTAAAATTAAATTTATTTCCGGCGTAAATTAAAAGTTGACCTATGATACAACTTCCTTTTTGATTCTTTTCCTTTTTTCTTTTCTTTATGCCCTCTGACACATGCATTATATAGCGAGCTTTGGGCTAGAACGCCAAGGGGAGTTGTATTGGGCTAACTGTGTTTGCTGTGAGCAGAGAAGATGAGTAGACAGGGTTGGAACTTTTTGGCCACTCTTGTGGCCGTTTATTAAAAGTTAAATCTAACCTGGGATTTAAACCCAGTTCTTACAAATGTCACATCAAAGGTGACAGAGGCATAAACGCCTTCACATGTTAATCTCCCACTTGGAGGTGAATGGGGATGAGGGGGGAATGTTTTCCCTTGATGTCTATCGAGGGAAAGAGGAAGGTCGCTAGATTGCACCATCCAAAGTCCAGGGAGGTCATCACGTGACCGGAAATAAAGCCTCGATTGGCATAAAACCATTTACTTCCGTTTGGAACCAAATGACCTTTTTGTTTTTTTTGTTTTGTTTTGTTTTTTTTCTTTCGTTATTTACATTTGCTGTTTTTTCTTGTAACTTATTTTCCCTTTTTTAAGTTTCTTTCTTTCTTTCTTTCTTTCTCTCTTTCTTTCTTTCTTTCTTTTTCTTTCTTTCTTTCTTCCTTTCTTTCTTTCTTTCTTTCTTTCTCTCTCTCTCTCTCTTTCTTTCCTTCTTTCTTTTGTTCGTTCTTATATTGCATTTGTATTGCAGAGAAGACTACGAGTCCTGTTGGAAGAAACATCCCACTGAAGGTCAACGAGGACATCATACTATTGGCAGCAGGTGGAGCAGTAATATTTGTCTTGATAACGACAATCATTATCCTCGCTGTTATGATCTATATAAAGTACAGTAACAACAAAAGTATATAATATTTTAAAAATATATTTTTATTACCATTCCTTATTAATGTTATATACATGTATATATACATTTTACAACCATCACTGCACTTACCGGGCTCTTCTGTGAGGTTCCCTCCACACGCAGTACCACTAAATTCTATATTTACAACACACCAACCATATTCAACTCACATATGATCCAGCCCGAGCCGGGGCTCGAACCAAGAACACAGTGACGCGTGGCAAGCGCTAAACCACTACGCCATCCATATTGTTACAGATTGATCGTTATGGCTTCTTCCACTTCTGTGTCTACTTTTTCTATTTCTGCTCCTGCTGCTCACATCAGCATTACTTACGTTTCCTTGATGCCCTTCATTTTTTAAATTTTATTCCTGTCCATTTTGGATTCTGCTTCTTAACCCTTTTTGAATTTTCCCCTCAAACTTAAAACAGTCTAATCCTTAATCCAAACGTCCTCATTTTAAGAAAGAATCAGATCAGTTATGATTTTTGATAAGCTATTAGTGCAAGTTATAGGTTTAACCATGCATAACCATTTTACCATCTGTAATGAATTGTAATTTTATATTGTGGGATATTTATGTCAGCAGATAGAAAAGAGCAACCACGAGAAAATGAGTACGTATTTATGTCTTGATTACCAAATCAGGTTATATTAGAGATTTCCGATTTAGCGGATTAGCGACAGTATATTGCACGCTCATTAATCCACCCGGAATATAGCCTGAGTATCAGGTCTTCCGAGGGGGAGGGGGAGGGGGGGGGGAGGGGGAGAGAAGGGAAGGAAGCCGGCTCTCTCTTTCCCCTCTCCCGGAGAGCCTGATACTCATGCTACTCAGAATATAGGTTAACTCAGTAAATGTTTTGTTTTCTATTGCTTAACGAGCACTATTTTTTTACTTAATATTCTGAACTGGTACTGTTTTATATGACCTTTTTGAACTAAAATATGGTTTGTTGATATGAGTACACAATCAGTCTATACTCAACAAACAAATAAACAAATTATTTTTGCTGACGAACATGTATTATATGAACTAAAATTGTTAAGGCCGATTTACACGGTACAACGTTTGCAGATTGTAAGCAGATTGCATGCGACACTCGTAAGCAAACGTTGTACCGTGTAAATCGGCCTTCATACTTCAGTGTTCTCAAATCTACAATGAAAAATCCAAGTTACACTTGTAAGCAAAGTCTTTGGAAAGAAAGAGGTTGACGAAACGTTATCAAAGTTTCTCGAATATTCCACAAATTGTATCGTTAGGGGGAAATCAGTCTGTAAAGAAACGAGTTGATATTCTCTTTCCTACAGTCCTCTAAGAATTAGTCTCCTTCGATTTGCAAGAAATCCACAGGTTGCTACTACGATGGGTTGGAACGGCCTCATGTGACGAAAGATGTCTGAGGAAGCCGAATATACTTTAAGAGAACCAATAGTGTGCTCCACTCGGATACGAAGTGATCTCAGGGCCCTGTTAGCATCTCGCTGTCTTCTGTTGTGGGCAATACGTCTTGGTGTAATGAGAGGAGGGCGGTTAGCATATCCCCCATCAGCAAGCAGCCTTGCTCGTTGTGGAAGATTTCTTATTCTCCTGTGTCCTATAGCAGGAAGTCGTCTGAATGTTTCTGCATCGTTCATACGCCCCGGAAAACTGAAAAATGTATGCATTTATCTTTCAGTAGTAAACAAATGTGTCAGGGTAAATCATATCGTTATGACCATCATAATCATTCATTCATTCACTCATCCATCCATCCATCCATCCATCCATCCATCCATCCACCCACCCACCCACCCACCCACCCACCCACCCACCCATCCATCCATCCATCCATCCATCCATCCATCCATCCATCCATCCATTCATTCATTACTATCTTAAACCTAGACAAGTCTACAAACTTACCCAGCTACAAGTAGTACTATCAATCCGTCTGCATCGATTACTATTTGCGCACTTATAAAGTGGTATTTCTTGTCGCCTCTATAAAACTCTGCTTGTCTTGGGCCAGATGGTCTTTGAATTCTGTGTGTCGTGGCGTCTATCATACCTACAGCGTTTGAAAAATGTGGCAGAGTGTCCAGAAAGTTACTCCAAACCCTTAGAGAGTGCCATGTGATAAAATTTTGATAGCGGACAAACAGAATTGGAACGATATGATAGATTTCTTCAGCAACGGTACTTTTGCTTATTCTAAAGATGAATGCGAGGACGTACAGTTTCGGGTATTGCCTTAGCCACATAACAACCATGAGGACTCTGTTTGTGACGTCAAGTTTGCAAGCTCTTCGTCTATTAGTTGCTGGTACTCGAGGTGTATGTCTTGGAAGAGTAACGTCTACGGCTATTCTTCGTATAATAGCATCAAAGGATTCAGGTGTTTCCCCGGTCATGTACCAAAAAACGCGTGGGTAGCTCCGTACTAAACGATAAATATCGATGCCATTGTTTTGGCGGTGAAGAAGCTGATTACCAAGAAGTCGGGCTAAGAGGTTAAATCTCCCTGTTGGTACTATAGAGACCAGCATAAGAAGTGCTATGAGCAGATTCCCTATAACATGGGTAGGAAATAGAGGAACTAGGCGTGGTGATCTTTGGAGCACAAGTTTTACAACTGTAACCACAGACAACAGCGTCATCACAACAAAGGTTGGGAAAGGAGGAACATCCATTACTTGTTTTGAACTTAATAAATACCTATAAACGTTTACAAAGGCGAAGATATGCAAATAATTTGCTACAACTTGTCAAAGCGTGCGTGCACTTAGAATGTATGCATTATTATTAACATAATTAGGAAACAAAACACAAACACAATTAGGAAACACAAGAAGGTTGATAACATTCACACTTAGCGCACGTGGGCACGTTTGCTAGCAAGGCACTCTTTTCATCATTCGTACAAGAACATTGAACACGATGGAAAACGTGAAAAAACAAAGAAAAGCAAGAAGAAATTATACAGAACTGCAGGATATTCTCATTCTTCAGGCTGTAAATACATGTGGGAGAGAGTGGAAAAGCGTGTTGAGCTACATGAGACGACACGCAGAAGTGATGGGAGAAGCAGGAGACCAGTATTTGGTCGAGGATAAGTCCGCTTGCAAGGCTTTACAAGAGCGCCTAAGAAAACGAGCTTCTAAACTGCTCAACAACGCTCTACTTACAAGGTACAATCAATTATTAAACAGGTGCAAAGTGCTTTCCGTAAGTTAAAAGGATAATAATATGAAATTATTCTTATAGGAATGACGATACCACGTCAACAGACAAAACGCAGCGGGAAACACCATCAACATCAAAAATAATTGATGATGAATAGGAGTCTTCTCAATCTAGCAGCGAGGAAAGTGCTAAACAAGAAATTGCAGAAATTTGTAAGGCTATTAATACTAGGGAAACGAAGTATGTGGTTGACGTGGATGACAAAAACCTACAGCATGACGACTCGACAGAAATTCTCAAGAAGATCAACAATAGAAGGGAACTTGAGAAAGAGGAAGATAGGTAATTTGATAATAATTTAATATTTTGTAATAATTTGTGCTCAAATTCTTAGATATGGCTTGTAAAACGTGGTTTTCATGTGTTGTTTTTATCTTAGGAAAAGAACTTCAGTGAAGCCGGAGAACAAGTCTAGCAAAAGACAAAAAGTGACGAGAGAGGATAGACTTGACCGCTTGCTGGATGCAATCCCTGGTGTTCTCGAGTCAGCTCAAACTGCTGCTCGAGAGCATAAGAAAGCTTTGGCAAGCTGGAGGACTATTCATGGTTTGGTGTCTTCTGACGAAGACTAGAATATTTATTTGTCTTTTGTGGCAGTTACGTTTTGTACGTATATATGACATGCTAACATGATATCTGTCTGATGAAGACTAGAATATTTATTTGTCTTAATTGTAGCAATTACGTTTTGTATCTGTCCGATGAAGAATGGAATATTCAGTATTATTGTCTTGTAGCTGACTACAAATTATTAAAATAGTTTTCTTGTCATTAAGTGGAAAGTCAGACTCATTTCTTGGTAGCTACGATTAACATGCAGTGAAGCTCGGGGCCCAGAGATTGAGAGGTCCTTCAGGATAAAGAGGATAGGGATGCTCGTTGACGAGAAATCGGGAAAAAAAATACCCTATATAAATACAAAGACGATTCAGAAGTTAGTTTGATTTAGTTTACGGCACCTATTTAACGGTTTGACTGAATTCACAACGCATCAGCTACGCGATGTACCTATTCCGTTAGTATATGCCTATTCCGCCTATAATCCGCTAAATCGGAAATCTCTATTATATTATGGTCTTCTCTATTCTATATTCCGAAGACGTATATTTTTATAAGACTAAAACCAATTCCGTTGACTTTAGAATGCCTTCTTTGCCTCTCGAGGCTATAGAAGATGATATACCCATATATGCAAGTGTTGATTTGTCAAAAAAGAAGAGAACAAGACAACAGGGGAACATACCAATCCTTGACCAGATAGACAACAGCAAGAAAGAGGTATAAAAAATATGTTAGAATAGAATATTATCATCATATTTTTATTAATTTGTAGTACAATAGCTCATTATCGATTTTTTGAAAATTAATACTAATTGGAATGACAGCAATTAAAGCTATATTTAAATATCAAGGTTTCAATTAGTGTGATACTGCACAAGTATCATTTGTATATTAGGGACCATGCTTCATTTTACATTTCTTTTAAATACACGCACAGAATCATGACTATTGAAGTCCAAAAAAATAACGATTATAAAAATACTGTTATTTTGATTTTCTATTGCCAAGGCCCTATGTAATGTCGTGCATTGAGAGACGATTTAGCATGTATCACATCTTTTTTTGATGTAAGGTAGGTTTTAAACTAACTGAATTAGTTGGCCAATAACTTATTTTGTTATTTCAGCAGCCAGGCCAGATCATCTATGCAGAATTAGATCTTCTGTCTTCAACTGAAGTCATCCCTCCACCAATACCAGACCGTGGCGCGTATAGTGAGATTGATTGCAGCCAAAATTCAAGTCATGGTGACAATGTAGAGGCTATATATGAATCTGTTTTTATGGAATGATACACATTATATTTTTACTAATACATTTAGGTGCAAAGTAATACCGGCGAGATTCCTCGAAGCGATTAATCATTGTCTTTTCTGTTCATTATTATATCAACAAGTAAGCTAGGCAAATGAAATAACAAAAATGAATTCATGATATCAAGCGTTTTCACTCACGTGACAAGGCAGCCATATTAATGTACCAAACAATAGAAGCTTTCTGCACCGCTTTTTGTATAAAAAAAAAAGTTCAATTCCCAGAGGATAGAAAATGTATTGTTCTGATACTCCGAGGGCCACTTTGACGTCACATGAAAGCGCTCTGTTAACGATTTTAGAGAAAACGTTAATGTATACCCGAATTCATATGATCGTTTGTTCTGTTTACAAATGATGTGATTGTCATTGTGATAAGAAATAATGTTAATGATGATGACGTCATCCTTATCTGCTCAGATAGATTTATAGAAGGGGTAACTAGCTTAAAACTAGTGTGAGCTGCATCGGTGTTTCTAATGAAACAATCATGATGAAAAAGTAAATTATACACCGTGAAAAGATGAAAAAACTTCACGTCGGAGTACGAGAAAGGACTAGCGTCCGAAACGTCAGTAAGTTCTTTTCACGGTGTATAATTTATCCTTTTATCATTACTATTAGATAAATTCATACATTATCTAGATCAATATAATATTAAATATTGAATACACATGAAAATAATCATGGTCCACTATAAATAAATTCATAAAAAAGTGACTGGCTGTCTCTTTGACTGACTGTTTGATTGATTATTTGATTTTTTTTTGTTTTTCAATTCATAAAATTCGTATATACTACGTTTGTTTGCTTGTTTGTTTGTTTGTTTTTATTATCGTTTGGTTGTTTTTCTACTGTTCTCTATACTTAATTGGATTTACGTAGCAGGAGTTAGCAATGTCTCAATTATAGGTGGTGAGCCGGGCGATGTATCATTTTCCCGCCAAATCCAAAGGAATCTCGCACGAAACAATAATATTTTAATTGGTTCCAAAAGAAAACTTGAGGGGTGGGGCAACGGGTGGTACGCTAGTGTTACATAGAGAATACGCTCCATGTCAATTTCCTTTTTATGAAAGGGGGAGGGAGGTTGGCCGATATGACGTCCGCAGTTTTGGAGGTAATAACGTAAAAAAAAGTCTCTAACATTCAAAAGATTATAGTTCTAAATTCATAAGCATTATATTATTATAGCGGAGCTCCCGGGCTGGCCGAAGGCATAGATAGCACGATAGACATAGAATGTGGTAAACTATCTATTTCGTGGTCATCGCATGTAGTCTCCTTCGCAGCCGTTTTTAGTGTCGGTCGTCACGCAACGCTCCCTCCCCACTAACGGCTGCTTGCATTCGAACTACATTCCTTTCTCATTGTTTGGATCGTACCAATGAGGTCGAACGTATTGTTTCCAATTGAGCCAATCACAGGGTCCGAAAGTAAAAACATGGTGAGTTTCCCGCGTACGAGCTGTCAAAATGTTCGTTGTTTTTTGATCCCCGAATGGAGGAAACACCGAAGAAAATCCTCGAAAGCGATCGGTGCTTTATTTGCTCGAAAGTGGTTGAAAAGAAGGAAAAGATATATATTTTTGGAAAAAGTTCTTTTGATTTTCCGTCCGTTATCAGTTTCTGTCTGGATGTGAACGTCGAATGTTATTCAGCGACGAGCGAGTTGTTCCTTTGCAAGCAGGCATGCTACGGACGACTTACGAAGTTCAAACGCGCATTTGATAATTTGGAAGCGATCAAGACAGAACTTAATGAAATCTACAGGAACAAAGGAGTTACTATTAGAACAAAACGTCTGGTACATGAGAAAGATGAAGAAAGTTCAGCTTCTCGTCCAAAGGCATTGAGCTTATGTTCACAGCACTAACTCCTAAACTACGTAACTCTGAGACTTGGTCGTCAATTAGACTTATTAAAGGAGACACAACAACCACGATGTGACCAGAATCTTGTGTATTATTGTAGTCAAATACGAGAGGCAGAGCTTGGTAAATTAGAGATTTGCCAAACCCTGTTGGAATATTGACAAAAAGATCTTTTTTCTCTCCGACTATAGTTTTGATAGCCGACTTCTGATGCACATTTAGGTCAGGAATACCGAACTTTGAAGACACGAGTTCAAACACTTCTTCTACAGACGCCATATTGAACGAGTTGAGAATGCGAAATAAAAGCTGCACGGTGATTGGTCAGATAAAAAGTCCGCGAACGGTTCTCTAAATATGTAAACCGTCTTGTGATTGGCCAAACAATGAGAAAGGAATGTAGTTCAAATGCAAGCAGCCGTTAGTGGGGAGGGAGCGTTGCGTGACGACCGACACTAAAAACGGCTGCGAGGGAGACTACATCGCATGGGAACCCTGTGCGTAACGCTAAGAATGTCGCCCGCCCGGTGTAAATCGCGTTTCTGCTTGGTCGAGCTTTCAAATACGTCACTTGGACGTCTTTTTAATATTTTTTTGTTTGTAAAATTGTGAAAACGAAGCAAAAAATCATGGAAGAAATTATAGAAGAAAAGACTTCGACACAGTGTGAAGATAGAGGTTAGGACATTTTAATTTTGTTTTATTTGTAGACAACATAGCTACAATTACCGGAAAACGAGCAATGAACTAGCATGGTGATCGAGCCAAAAAGATATAGGTACATGTTTTTAAAGTAGTCATTTGACTGGAAAAAAACAACACCCATAAGTATATATCATCGAGGGACCTTTTTGAATTCCACACTAAGTAAAAAAATGCAAGAGGTGTGTGACAAAGTTTATAGCTATATGAAGTTGCTTAATTTAAGTCCAAAAAGTCCAAAAAGTTGCTCAAAAAATCCAAAAGTTGCTCAAAATTAATTTGCTCAAAAATCTCAGAGTTGCTCAAAAGTTGCTCAATAAAAAGTTCTTATTTGCCATCAATTTGATGATTTAATATCATAAAATTCAGTGAATATGTAAGTAATACTAAATATACTATATAATATTATATAAAGTAAGACACTCGTCTTTGAACTCCTTCATTCTCGGTCCAACGAAGAAACATTTGGATCCACTGTACCGCGGACATTTCTCTCCTTTTCTGCAGGATTGCTCTGCACTTTCCTTTCTCGGGCAATATTAGCTTTCGTTGGCTCACTCAAATTAGCTCCAGCATTGTCTGCTATTGTTAATGGGCTTTGTTCTGTGTCAGAATTACTCGAGCATGGATCACGAGCATGTGGCTTCTTCCGCCATTTTGTTTACATTTTAGATTTTACAACCGCTGTCCACATGCATAACAGTTTACCACAGGGAGGCCAAGAGTATACAAATTGCAAACACAAGTATTGAAATCATTAGAGTAAAACAACCCTCACTTTTTGTCCTTATTTGGCGTGATAATTTGTTTAAATTCGTGTAAAAGTTAAAATAAGAACGAAAGTTGTTAGAAAATGAAAAGTTGCTCAAAGTTGCTCGAAAGTGAAAAAGCTGCTCGAAATCGGAAAAATTGCAGAGCAACTTGTGGAGAGCCCTAACCTGGGCTAACCCCTTCGCCTTGTGCGGTGTTCAGGGACTCCTTCCTGTTCCAATGGGATGGAGATAGCAATTGATTGAAATTGGACACATATCCAACAAAATGCGTTCTATAATAAAAATCGAATTGTTCAACAGGTAGGTTTCTGTTTCAATATACTCACAGAAAAATACAAAGAGACCTCGTGGTAAGGTTATTGGGTCAAACGTGTTCCGTAGTTGAGCAAAGACTTTGTTTGCGTATGCATTTAAAAAAAGAAACTTGTACCAAAGCCTTGAATAACAACCTCAACTTAGAAAACGGTCCGAATTTATCCAAAGACTTTTAAAGTGCAATTTCATTAATACATGCATTTTTATGAGCCTGCGCGGGAGTTTCAGGAGTTCCCAATCTCTCCCTTCCAGTGACAAGCCTTTTATGATGTAAACCCTTTCGTCTTAACAATGGCCTTCGTATTTCAACAATTTTGCCTTTTGCTGTTTTTAATTTTCATGCAAATCGAACAACAAGGTAAGAATTGTCTTATATACCCTATCCAAATTATCTGTTAATGCTTTTCAATATATTTTTTGTGTGGAATTGATACAAATGATCGAATGCAACGTATTCAACTCAATCGTTAGTGAAAGAGTATGTATTCTTAATAACTTACTAACGCCCTACTTCGCATAATATGACAAAAATGAATAGGGGAAAGCAACAAAAATGCTCAAGGAACATGAAGGGCTCATAAGTAGTATAGGGAATGGGGGTTCCAGCGCAATCTCAACACGGGCAAGACCCGTGTCAAAAATCCACCTACGGAAACAACCCACTCCAAGTGTGGTTGGGGGCAACAGCGCAAATATGTTAGTCTATATATGGAGTGCGAAGAATGTAAGAGAACTTTTAAGAAAGAAGCGGATTTGAAAAAGCATTTGAAAATGAAGACGAAGTGTATGAGCAGTTATGATTGTGGATGTGGTAAGAAGTTTGAGACTAAGGTTAAATTGTTTTGGCATTGTCAGGACTGTGAGTACGACTACGACGACTTAAAAAGTGCTTGGTATTAGGTATAAAATATTTCCTATTATATAGATGGAATCCCAAAGCAACTTCAGCACGGTGCCAATACCCGGTAACGGTGAGATTGACGTTAGACAGTTTTGGCGTCAGTCAGAAAGGAAGGTTAAAAGGACTCTCCGAAAAGGTATAGAAGAATTAGGAGCCCTGAAAGCGAGCATAATGGTAGAAGTAAGTTTGTCAAAAGACGAGGTAATGACGACAGCAATGTTGCGATCAAAGTCGTTAGTGATATTAGAATCCACGAATCTGGATAGGTCACTCAGTGAAGCCTTAGAAGCAATAATGGAGTCGCTGTCTAACTACACGAAAGAAGGATCGGGTTGGACAGTAGAGGAGGTTGAAGGAATAGAGATAAGTATAGCCAGGTACGTACCCATACGAGGGGGGAGTTACGTACCGCTACCAACGTGGGTAGAAAGGAAGAAGGCTATTGTAAACGTGAAGAATGAAGACAATCGATGCTTTATGTGGGCAATCAGGTCTGCACTGTATCCAGCAGAGAAGGATCCCTGTAGGACAAGTAAGTATCCCACAGATGATTTAGAGTGGGATGGTGTGGAATTTCCCATGCAGTTGATAGACATCCCCATATTTGAGGAAATAAACGATCTAGCAATTGACGTTTACGGAGTCAGAGAGCAGACGATAGTACCGTTAGTTCTGTCAAAAAGTAAAGGAGAGCGCGTACATTTATTCTACCACGGCGGACACTACTCATGGGTTAAACCCATTAGCAGACTATTCTACAGACATACTAAGCACAAAGGTAAAAAGTACTTCTGCGACTGCTGCTTGCTGTCATTTACATCCTTAAATACCCTAAAGAAACACGATGAGATCTGCCGCGGAGTCGAAGAAGTGGCGCAACGGATCCAGATGCCCACCAACAAAGAGCTTTCATACGCAGACCATCAAAAGCAGATGCAAGTGCCTTACGTGATATATGCAGACTTCGAAGCGTTGATAACTAAGGAAGAGCAGAAACGTGGCGCCACGAATAAGGTAGGATTACACGAGATCTGCTCCTTTGGTTACATAGTAGTCAGATCAGACGGTAAAGCAAACCCTCCTGTGATTTACCGAGGTAAGAACGCAGCTAATGAGTTTCTAGAAGCATTGCGAGAAGAGGAGGGGGGGATTAGAGAACAATTAAGACGTCCAAAGAAGATGGAATTTACCAAAGAGAACCAGGAGGCTTTTAACAAGGCAAAAAAATGCCACATTTGTCAACATACGCTTCTTCAGTTTGGAAGACGAGCCAAGAAAGCGTGGGATGAAGATGGAAAGTATCTAGGAGAAGCTCATTTTAAATGCGGGAAGTATGCTAAGAAAGGTGAGAAGCCGGGAAAGCCCTCCACGCACTGCATTCACTGCCACAAAGCATTTGTTGAGGATTTCTATGTGGATAAGGTTAGGGATCACTGCCACATCACGGGTAAATACAGAGGAGCGGCTCATTGGAAATGCAATATAAACTTCAAAGTAAATCCAGACATGGAGATTCCGGTGTTCTTTCACAACCTCCGCGGTTACGACTCCCATTTGCTACTACAAGGAACAGACGGCTCCGACGTCAAATGCATACCCAACAACAAAGAGCGCTACATGTCCGTAACTGTGGGTAAGCTAAAGTTCTTAGATTCGCAGCAGTTTATGGCGGACTCCTTAGCAAACCTCGTAAAGTATAACACCAACTTTCCCATTTCCAGTCAATACGGCGCGGAAAGGAAAGGAGTCTACCCATACGAATACATGGACTCCTGGGATCGATTCAAAGAACCCCTACCACCCAAAGATCGCTTCTACAGCACCCTAAACGAGTCTGGTATAAAGGATGAGGAGTACCAGCATGCGTTAGACGTGTGGGAAAAGTACTCCTGTGAGAACATGGGTGACTACCACGACATCTACCTAAGGTCTGACGTAGTGCTGCTTGCAGATGTTTTCCAAAGCTTCAGAAAGATGGCTATGGAATATTACGGATTGGATCCCGCTAATTTCTACACGGCTCCTGGGCTCAGCTGGAGTGCTTTGTTAAAGAAGACAAATGCGCAGTTGGATCTCCTAACGGAGTACGACATGTATCGGTTTATGGAAGACGGTATTCGTGGCGGCGTATGCGGACCCAGCCGACGTTACGCCCGCGCAAACAACCCCTTAGTAGAGCACGACCCAGAGAAACCAACCACATACATTTACTACCTGGATGCGAATAACCTTTATGGTTGGGCAATGTCACAGTACCTACCTGTGAGAGACTTCGAATGGGATCCAGTGAAGCCGATAGACTTCTACATGCAGGTAGGAAAGGAGGAAGACAAGGGTTACGTCTTAGAAGTGGATCTGGAGTACCCAGAGCACCTGCACGACGAACACAATGAGTTCCCCTTAGCACCAGAAGCGATAGAGATACCATTTAAGCAGCTAAGTCCGCTGCAAAAGCAAATGTGCCCTGGTTACAAACCGTACAGGAAACTAACTATGAACCTGATGGATAAGAAGAAGTATGTGGTACATTACCGCAACCTGCAGTTCTACGTGCGACACGGAATGCGCGTAGAGAAGATCCACAGAGTCCTAAAATTCACGCAGGAACCCTGGATGCGCCCCTACATTGACTTTAACACGCAAAAGCGTACCGCAGCGAAAAATGACTTCGAGAAAAATCTCTTCAAACTGATGAACAACAGCGTGTTCGGAAAGACAATGGAGAACATCCGCAAGCGCGTAAGCGTAAAAATAGTCAGCACCAAAGAGGAAGCAGAAGCATACGTGTCACAGCCAGGCTTCGTTAGATACGTAGAAATGCTGAACTTCTACGTGATTCACATGAAAAAGGCAAACCTCTTACTAAACAAGCCCGTTTACACAGGCTTTACGGTGCTGGATCTATCGAAGCTGCTTATGTACGAGTTCTACTACGATAAGCTTAAGCCAAAGTACGGAGACCGCTGTCGCCTCCTGTACACAGACACCGACTCCCTAATTCTAGAAGTGCAAACGGAAGACGTTTACAAAGACTGCCTCCCCGACATAGACGAGTACGACACCAGCGGTTACCCGAAGGAGCACTTCCTTTACTCTGCGAAGAATAAGAAGGTAATTGGGAAGATGAAAGACGAAATGTTAGGAAAACCCATCGTGGAATACGTGGGTCTGAAACCAAGATGTACAGCGTGCTAAAGTTGGACGGCTGTAGAAAAGAAAGCTAAAGGCGTAAAAAAGTATGTGGTTAAGAAGGACATTACGCACGAGTCCTACCTCAACGGTCTTACGTAACGCGTAAGGAACAGCGGCATAAGATGAACAGCCTGCGCAGCTATGGTACATCAAATACATAACGTACACAGGAGAAGGTGTCACTGTCTGCATTTGACGGTAAGCGATGGATGTGTGATGACGGAGTGCATACGATAGCATTCGGACATCACACGATAAGCAGTTCTTCTTTGACGAACCCACGCGTGGGACCATCATGAAGATAATACAAGATGGGCTGACCCTTCTTAGCTATCGCACTTCGGATCTGGTAAGTTTCCAAAGACCAATTAGGATCCGTAGCTCTTTTGGATCCTCCTTCTAATTCACCCGGCTCATAGAGATATCGAACCGTGACATAGCCTAATTCTTTTTCATGGGGGAAGACCGCCCTCGAACTTCTGATGAAGGACTTGTGTTCCACGTGTTTCTTTTTTATGGCATCCCTGGGTTTCATTCCCGTAGCCCTGGCCGCCTCGTTGTTCGAAGCCTGCGACGACCTGGGGGAGCCTCTGAGTCCATTCCCTATTGCGTTTGGAGGGATCTTCCAGCTCTTTCCAATACTGGTACCCAAAGAGACGCTCGGCCAAGGGTCTTATTGAATCTTTCGACGATGCTCTGACCCCTGTGGTACTCTGCTTTAGCTCTTCTAATCTTAGTGTCGTGGTCTTTCAGGGTCTTGGTAACCACGCCCATAAACTCCGTCCCCGCATCCACTTGCAGCAGCTTAGGCCATTTCAAGACGCGCTTATAAACCCTACCTAGGGCTTCTGCGACTTCCCCAGAATCCTTGCTGGTTATAGGTTCGGCGTCCTTGTATCTGCTTGCGATATCGACTACGGTCAAAGCGTACCTATAGGTCTTCTTTCTCACCTTATCGTGCGGCAAGAAAAGCAAATCCGCCTGATGAACTTCATTGGGGGTATTTACGGTGAAAGCTGGGCCTGGGAATGTACTTAGGCACGGGAAGATAAACCTGCCAGAGGGTTTGTTTTTCTTAACCAGTTCTTAGCCAGTTTCGTCTGATACCCTGGCCGCGGTCGCGAGTTTCTTGATAGCTGACGCTCCTCTCCAATAGCCTTCCGGCCCATAGTAAATCCTCTTGAGTTTGTCCTCTACGCGGCCCATTATATGAATTCCAAAACAAGATTGATCTTACGTCCGTTGAAATCCACCATCTTTCCGTCCACTTTAATGGTGATGTTTATGCTTTCTACCAAATTAGATAAGTCATAGCTCAAAGAAATGGGAGTGTATTCTACTGGGTCAAATGGATTACCTTGGGGCAGAAACTTGGACATAAGAGAAGACTTTTCTCCATTGTTGTAACTATGGACCAAGTCGCAATAGACTTCATAAGAGGATGCGACTTTCCATTTCACATCATATGTACTGCCGCTATTTATCGTGGTACTAGTAAGGCCCAGGAGTTCTACCAATGAACTGTCCTTTAGATTGGCGCTCCCATTATTTTTCTTGAATGTCATTTCATGGGGCAATCCTGTGGTAAGAGTGTATCCATGCTTCGCTAGCTCCTTAGCCAGTGTTATTGGGGTGTAATGGGAATCTGGTATTTTTGGTTTGGTGCCGGAAGTTCCGATGACAAAGCCATTAATTAAATTATACCAAGAATTATACAAAGAGCAACTAACCAACCGAACCTTACAGGCTTTGATGGGAGGATTCAAATACGTGGTAAAGTCATTCTTGTCGCTTTCCAAAAAGACGATCATTATATTAGATACGCCAAAGCCACGCCTCCGGCCAGCCCTGCGACTCCTACAAAGACCAATTCATTGTCTTTTTGTTTCTTAGAAGGCTGGTAGTAATTCTTGAACTGAGGCTTTTTCATTCTAAAGTCGGGGTGTGCTTGCGCATAAAGTTTGAAGGCGTAGTCTGTGTTTTCGAAGTTCTTGTCTGCCTGCATTTTGTCTTGGTAGTTCTTATCCAACCAATCCCTGTAAGCTTGTCTTTTTTCATTCCAAGCCGCCACATCCCTTTGATATTTCTCCAGCGCTAAGTCGTGTCTCTTTCTTTGGGCGGCACCGCTTTTGTCGCCTCTAACTAATCTATCCAAATATTGACCACCATAATTAGCCCCTGTAAATGCTAAAGCTGCAATGACTCCACCTGCGACTAAGCTAACCATTATACATTAGGTAGGTACTTTTCCTTCCGTAGGTAATCCTTTACCATGATAGCCCCGCCTACGGCAGCGGTCATCTTAGCAAAGTTAGCGAAGCTCTTGCTTGGGTCTTCAGTAAAGTCTTCTTTGAGCACTTTCTTACCTACCCAACCAATACCCGCAACGATGGAAGTAATGATAGCTGCCTCTTCAACAGTTTTCAACAACGCGGTCGACATTATATTACAAAGCGAGAAGGAAAATCTAGGTCGCCACGGTACGTGGTGATAAATCTACTCCATTTCAGGGATCTTACTTTTTCTAACCTCCACAGGTGCGTGATACGTTGGTGGTTCTACCTTTTTCGTTGCCCGCCATTGTAAGTAAAGGCTGCCTGCTGCTATAGCGACTCCTAACGCGCCAATGACGTACCCAGGATTAATGAAGGATTCCTCTTCCTCCACCTTTTCTTCTTTCTTTGCTTTGTTCTTCCTGTTCATCTCCGCGAGCTTCTTACCGGCAGCAACTCTGCCTGGAGATTTAGCCTTGGTGATTCGTTGCTCCTCTACTTGAGGGGTTTCCTCCGCCTTCGATTCAGCTTCACTCATTTATATCTAAGGACTTGAAGGAATTGATAAGTACTTAACTAGGTACTTGAGGCGACCTGGGTAATTCCCGCGAATGACTTGACTAAGTACTTGATAAGTCACTTGCAGGTACTTGACTAGGTACCTCAGCAAGTGCCGCCTGGAAGACCTTTTCGACTTCTCTGTCCTTCTTGAAGTCCTTCCAAGATGTTCCGAAGGAACCTAGCACCTCCTTCAAGTCGACATGCTGAGCTACGTGCAAAGCCGCAGAGGCGACTGCCATTAACTTACCGCACTTCAAAGACAACCACCCACAGGTTATCTTAAGTTCTTGGGATATGACATAGTCATCTCTTATGTCCTTCTGTAGTTGCTCCACGTCGTCTATGGGCAGTGCAAGTCCAAGCAATTTAGTGGCAAGTCGGATAGCGGAGTCTGCTACGGCGTCCGTGGTCTTACTTGCAAGGGCAGCCTCATACCTCTTATGGAACTTCTTGACTTCCTCTTCCGACAGCTTATTAACCTGCTCATGGGTAAGTTCCTTACCTATCATTTCTTTACACTTCCCAGAAGACACAAGAATGTTAAGTTGTTCCTTGAGGTTACTTTCATCTAACTGAGTGGGGACTTCATCTAAGAGCTGCTCAATCTCCATATATGTTAATGGAATACGGAAACCTCAAAGAGAAGATCATCTTGGAATGTTGGTGCGTTTTTAAATGCCGCATGTATTCGTGCAGCTGTTCCTTGCTTATCTCACCGCCGTAGTCGCTTAAAATGGTTTCCAGGTCAGACTTGCTCGGAGTATAAAATACTACGAGAGAGCCTATGTTTTCCCTAAAGGGCTTAGAGACGCTGGTAAGCTGCTGGGAAAGCAACCAAACGCTAATGTTGTCATGTCTGCCACTAAAGGCGAGCTTCACTAATTCGGAGGTGCGCCTTTTTACGTCGTCCCCACAGGCAATGTCATCCAATATGAGGAGCGTCTGTGTATCTTTAGGGAATTGTTTGTGCCAGAACTTCAAATGACTGGATAACTCGTTAGGGTCTAAAATATCTACGAAGAAGTCGTCGTCTTTCACTCCTATACCCGTCCAGGTGCGGTTATTCACGTAGGTGGGACAAAGCAGCACTATGTAGTCAAAGCGGTATCTAAAGGGTTCTAATAGCTGCTCCACGACGAATTGGGTCTTTCCACAGCCGGTGGGTCCTACTATCAGAGCGTTACAAGGCATGTGATCTGGGTTCATATATAGATGGAACCAGTGGAAGCAGTAAGAAGGATTACCGCCGACGCAAAGGATAAAAGAGACACCATAGAAATGCAAAGGGAAGAGATAGGCCGGTTAAAAGAGCGCGTACAGGAATTGTACGATGAAATGTGTGGTCTGAAGCGTGCAGAACGGTTTGGCGCGCTTTTGACAATGGCGGGCTGGGCTAAGGAGTCCATTAAGGACTTCATTCGATATCCCCCATAGATATATGGACTGCATTACGTGCGAACTACCTGCTGACTGCATCATCGTTACCCCTCCGACGCCTCGTAAGAAACACAGCTGCTGTCACTGTAATAAGGTATTCTCTGAAGAAGACTTCGTTGGACATTGGTGTCCCGCGGATACTAAAGCACAAAGGACTTTAGACGACGTTCGAGAAGAGTAAGAGGTCGCAAAGAAGATCTTACTAAGCCCCAGCAAGAGGAATTAGCATAGGTCTTTCTTTTTTTTATCGTTATTTTGTTAAATGCTGCAAAGAGGTCTCAAGTAAGGACCTATCTTTTATTGTTATTTTGTTAAATCATCACGATCGAAGAATGGTTAACATGATTATCTTTTTGCTGGTTTCAACAATGAGAAAGAATGATACCTCATCTTTTAATGGGGGCTTAACAAAATAACAATAAAAGATAGGTCCTTACTTGAGACCTCTTTGCAGCATTTAACAAAATAACAATAAAAAATAAGGTATATATAATGAAGTGCGTGCAATGTGATAGAGCTTTTAGTAGCAAGCAGCGACTGCAATACCATCTTTCCAAGAAAGTCTGTCAGAAGACCGTAAGTACCCTTTGCGGTGACTGCGGTAAGGAACTGTCCACTGTACAGGCCCTACGATATCACCGCGAGAACAGAGTCTGCCTCAAAGACCGTTGTCTCCGTTGCGATGAACCTCACTTCGAGGAGAACTGGCATAAATACCGCTGTCGTCGTTACCACCTCGAAGATGTCGTCTGTGAAACCCACGGAGACTTAGCCGAACGTTGTTGTCCCCACGAAACCTCCCGGGCGCTCACGCGACGTAAGAAGGAAATAGACCAGACCTTCGTATGCTTTGACGACGTCGAGGGCGTGAGATGGGAAGACAGGGAACACTGGGACGGCATTTGCAACCGATGTGGCTGTATACGTAGCGGTCAACATATTTGGTGTTGCCTGTACGACGGACCCAAGCCCTTAGACCATTACCTTGCTGTAAGAAAAGCATGGAAAAATGAATAATATATATATAATGTTACCTTACATCGCAGCGTTCGCAGGAGGAGCCTTAATTACCATACTAATTACATGACAGAAAAAAATGAGGTCCGCCGTAGCAGACCAATACTTAACCGCTCATGAGGATGACTTCTAATCACAAAGAGGATTAGCATCTACCTTCCTTTCAACGTCGAACTTCCATCGACCGTTAACCTTACCATGACTGCGTATGTGTGTGTACTCTTCACCTTGAATGACGTACCGCACGCAGTCCGGCGCCCATAGCGTGCACTCTTTACCTTCGTGTTTGAGGACCAACCTTAAGCGGCTGATGTCTTCGAAGACGACGTAATTTTTTATTTTGTATGTGATGCCTTGAACTAATTCACGCCAGTGTGTCTGTTCAACTATCATTATATCTATGAAATATTCTTTGGTGAGTCCTTAACGCCTCCTGCGTCTTAAAAGCCTTAACACACCAAGGACAAGGTACACGAATGCCTTCCGCGTAATGGTCGATCTCCCTACATATAAGGTCGTAATCGTTGCACACCATGGTTAGGTAACCATTTGCCTCGTATTGTGTGAGTAACGCCTCTTGTTTTGAGGATAATACGCCGTTACCCTTAGGCGTCTTCAACTCCAGGCATAACCCATTATGTTTTTTATGTGCATTAAGGACTAAGATGTCGGGTTGCCCCGCCTGATACCCTTTCTGCCAACATACTATCCTTTTGCTAGCTGAGTCCTGTAGTTCTCCAAGACCTGGTGCGAGCAGTAGGATAGGGTGGAATCGACGTATGTAGTTTACGACCTTCTTATGCAGGTCAAATTCATTTTCTATTTTGAATACCAACTTGTTAGGACCGTCAAAGCGCCGCTCTATTTCATACTTACCCGTTTTCCTGAGGGTAGGGAGAACGTCACCTAACACCCATTTTCTGAACTCCTTAGCTACGGACTTTTCAGATCCGAATATTAACTCATAAAGACCCATTTCAGTGATGTAAACGGAATGTGGTTGCGCATTAAGGGTGTCAGTCAGATTTACACCCTTTATAGACCTCAAAGTTACCTTGTTTTCCTCTGAGACGTGATCAGACGCCGCTTTTCTGGAATTTACGTAACCCAGGGCATCAGCCACGGACTTTGCTTTGAAATAAAGTTTATCGCCTTGCACTATGCATTGCAGTTTGGTGTTGTTGTTTTCGAATACGCGAAGCATTATATACGTAAGGGATATTTTATCCTTTCTTGGATGAGGGAGCGCAGCGCATCAATACGCAACGCTCTTTAGCTGATTCATTTCTACGCTCAACTGGGCGTCAGACACCACGAAGATGTATGCGTTGATCTTGTCTGAGTCGCCTGCGCTAGCGTTTAAGTCACGCTTGATTTCCAGGGTAATGCCGTCCTGGGTATTTACCAGACGCAATCCCTGCCCATGTAAATCCTCGTCGTTGGTGGTTCGCATGTCAATCCACAGTGCATACTTATTGGTAAAGAACTCACCGGGTGTAACTTGATCCCCAAACTTTCTTTTTATTTCCCTGTAGATGTCTGAGGGCTTCATTCCCTGCGAATACACCTTATTTGGAACTCCATTGATGCTAATCCCGACGTTGGTGATGCCGGGGTTATGAAAGGCTTCAGAGTCGCGCTTACCGGCTTCATAAGGCTTAATAAATACCAACATCAGCCCCGTAAGACTGCGACGTGGTAAATTAATGCTCTGAGTAATTACCGCGTCTGTCTTATCCAGGAAACTAAAGGTTTTGTACATTACCGCGTGGTCGTACAAGAAAGCCTTTCCAGCACTGTATTCCATGCCAGCGCTACGTGCTAGATCTTCGGAGTGTATGGTTTCATACTGCAATTCCAGGTTGGTAATGGCGTATGGATGAATACTTCCCGACAACGCAGTGCTTAACCCGCCAATGATGTTAGCCATGTTGGCTAAGGTCACTTCAAACTGCAACTCACTCAACTGTCTAGGATAATAAACCCCGTGGCTGGTAATAGCCTCAAAGTCCAATGGTATTACGTATTTAGTACCATAGGCTGTCTTGATGGCCTTTGCATCTGCCACGTCAGTTGCGTCGCCAGAATCGGTAGGTTGTGTCTTGGTGGGAGTCCTAACCTTACGTAATATTGCGCTACCGATACCCTGCTCTATTTTTTGTGCCCTTTCGAATGCAGTCAGCCACAGATCTTTGTAGGTGGTGTACAGGTCATAGTTGTTTAAGTCTAAGAGGGATTCCCCGGCGAACTTTACGCGCATCTTAGAAACAATGTTGCGACCAAGGTTGTTAACGATAATCCTTTCATCTGTGGGGCTTGACTGCACCGCTAGGTCGAACCTTAAAGCCAAGGTGCCAGGAACTAAGACTAGGTTATCCGTTAGGCGGGGCACGCCTACGTACAGCGTTTCTCCAGGTTTAGCGCTGCTGGGGGTAAAGGTGACCCGGTGAAAGGTGCGTTCTGCTTTCAGTCCGCCAACCTGCTTAGGTAATACGTTGGGGTTTAACTTTGAGCTTATCATATATAATGGAAGTAGAAGGTGATTTTGATCCCCTTACCGAAGAAGGTCAAGTCGACATTAACGACGAAGAATACGACGCATGGACTAAAGGCGCGGAAACCGACCCCCTAATCTACGACATGGCTCTAGAAAACAAGTATGGTAATAGATGGAAAAGCTTCAAGGCCGCCTTGAATCGCATGTGGCACGAAAAGAACCCGGGTAAGTCCGCCCCCGAGTACATAGAACTTCGAAACATGGGTGAGCAGGGAGCAACCGCGCGGGAAACCGTAGAGTGGGCAACGCAAGAGCTAACGCAGCGCTATTCCCACTTCGAGGCCGACGACGTAAGGCTCACAGAACGCGGAAACAAAGTCCTCATAAGCGTCCAAGACTTGAGATTTCCTGACAAAGACCGCTGGACGAAACCGCAACCCCTTTTCGACGAAAATGGCTCGGTCAAGGTTAACGTGGCAAGATTAAGAGGCTTTCAACTAGCTACCCGAAGCGCGTTAGAAAGGTTGGCAGCCTTGAATGAAAAGGTTGCGTTAGAAAAACGCGTCGAGGAACTGCAAGAAACGTTGGAAGAAAGGGAGGCAGATTACATGAGGCAAAACCGACTACTTCTCGATGCTCAAAAGAGAGAAGTTGATGACAAAACCCAAAGAATAATAGAAATTAGAGGACAAAGAGACAATGCCCTACGCGATAGAGACCAAGCCCAAAGGGCTTTCGACCTCACCTTACAGGAGTTAGACCTGACAAAAGAGGAAGCTAAAAACTTGCATATCACCATATCCGACTCTTTGGAGGAACGGCGGCAGTTGGTTGCCGAAATCAACACTAAAGAGGAGCAAATCCGGCAAAGAGATCAGGCCATCGAAGACCTGGAGGGGCAAATAGAGCGGCAGCAGGAAATAATCAACGACCAGACTCGTCCCGAAGAGGAAAGGGAGGCAGCTCAAAAGGAAGTGGAGGCCCTTGAAATACGCCTTGCGGAATTACAAGCGCAAAAGGACAACCTGGAAAGAGAATTGGGGCTTACCACCAAGGAAAAGGTAAAAAGAGCTCTGGTGAAGTATGGTCTTCCGCTGGCGTTTGCGGTCGCTATTAGCACCGTAGTAGGGGTAATCCTTAACGCGCTTAAGGCTACGGGCGCGGGCGTAAAGAAATTAGGCAATGGACTAACGGACTTGGGAAAAAAGATGGCAGCCGGTCTTCCTGGGCTGCTGGGTTCGGTTGTTTCCTTGGCACTTAGGGCCGGCGGAGAACTGTTGAAGTTCGTGGGGAATAACATTTGGATCTTGGTCGTCGCTATTGGAGTGGTACTCCTGAAGAAGATGAGGGGTTGATCTTATCTGGGTACGTTACTGGAGGCTTATCGTCGTCGGGCGCCCGAGGCGTCCTCGACTGGGGATAAGTAAAGATAGTATTCGCGCCGCCTTGATAATGCGGAACTAGCGGTATGGCGGTCATGGTGCTAATGGGCTTATGATTCCAAATAGCATCCGGTGGAGAAGATCCCACAGCATTTATTCCTATGCGACCACGAGTTGCTATGGTCTTACCTCCATCGCTGGGACGAATTTGCAGCTTTGCATATTGGCAATTGGCTATCATATGAAAAGTCACCGGCCTTTGATCTTCTCCGCTTACTGGAGGGGGCTCCGAGGAAAAATGAACTGGGTTCCTATTGTTATTTTTTTTTCTGTAAGGCAGTAATGGATGGTCATTCTCATCAACGATCCTAAACCCAGCATTGCACGAATACCCCGTATTAAGGCTAATAGTACACACAAGTAATCCCACGCCTCCAACCTTCACCCAAAGATCAGTGTCAAACCATTCATCATTTACGTACTCCTTCTCCTCTAAGTAATAAAGAAACCAATCTTCCTTTACATGTGGGTTCATATATTTCAGCAAACATAGTTTGCTTCTAGAGACTAAGCACCGTAAAAGTGTTAATGGTCTTGTGGTTATAAGCCGTGTCTCTTCGATTTTCTATGCCATTCACGCAAACGCTCCCAGAATCGTCTACGCGTATTTGCAGCTTTACCTTCCCATGGCAATCGGCGACCATGTGAAAAGTCCAAACCGATAGATTTTCCTCGCTGGCTGGGTTGGGCTCTACGGAAAAATGTACAGGCTCCCTGTTGCTCGTCTTCGCGCGCATAGGCTGCAGTATGCCATTCTCATCCAGGAACCTAAAGCCCACGTTCGCATGGCTGCTCGTGCCAATGCAAATGCTACAAAGGATTAACTTCTTTCCTGAGTAGTTCAGATCTACAGACATACCTGTGACATCAACCCAAGATGCTTGGGTGTATTTTTTCTCGCCTGTGTAAGTCGTATAGACACAATCTACTCCAGCTACGTAGGGGTTGTTCATCGCCATATATAATAGCTCAGACCAATGCTTGCAGCTGCTAGACCGGCTTTTAATAAGTTATGGTCATATTCCTCAGGTATCGCAGGTAGGACCTTCTTTGATGGTTTCTTAACTGTGGGTAGCTTCGTTTCGTGTGACTTTTTTGGCTTCTCTACGAAGTGAGGAATGTTCCTAAGAGTGTCAGAGTTCACGTCGTTCACCCCAAACTTCATATCCTTAGTAGCTCGCTGCAGTTTGTTGTTGTATCCTACTACAGAACCAGTATTTATAGATAAATTACTAGGCATTAACCAACAACCCGGGGCTACTGCATAGTCCAACCTCGCCTTAGAATTTTGTATGGCTAGTTGGTAACGCTGTACGCCCTTGCTAATGTCGCCCTCCAAGATTGAACTTTCAAATAAGATCAAGGCTTCGGCTCGCGTTTCTTCTGCGGCGCCAGTATTTCCGATTATGCTGGATCGGGTGTTTACCTGAGCTCCAAGGATAGAATACACGTAAGCTTCTATGCTGCGGTTTAAACGGGCAAGGCCGGCTTTGGTTAGTCCTTTACCTTCTGGGGGTATGAAATTAAGATATTGCTTCGTTTGCTCGTCGTTGGTAATTTTGATAATCAGTGGATTGGCCCCTGCATACTTACCGCCCTCGTCTTTGAACAAAGGTCCGTCTCTAACTTCCTTAGTGGTCTTAGCGTTTGGTTCAAAGAAGGTGCTACTGTCGTGAGTTTCTTTGTGATACCCAGTGTTCCATCGTAGATTCAACGCATGAACTTCCTTATCACTTAGCTCGTTTCCACCAATCCCCCAATAAGCCCAAATATGTCCCAGACCATTGTTAGCGCCGGCAGTGCATCGGAAATCCTTCCCTACAACGTCAAACTCCTTACAAAGTCTGTCATAAGCCGGCACGCTGTATTTATTATCTCTTGGATAAAACGTGGCATCTCCCGGCAGCGCAATAACACCCATTTCATGCAGTATTCTTCTAACCGTGAAGTGAAAATGAAACATAAATATTGAATTCTTCATCAAGCTTGCGCTTACACCACAGCCGCTAGTGGCACACCAAACTGCAAAGTTTAGTTGCTGCGGCCAATAACGCATGTTAGGACCACTTAACCATTCATGAGATTCCTTAGCGGTGGTATGAATAATGGGTACGTCTTTGAAGATATCCCGCACCTTTAACGGAAAGGAATGCTTGTTAGAAATCCGCATGTTCAGCGTTAGGTCCAAGCTTGGGTGTTTATCAAATGAAACTGCGGGTATCGGATAAGTACTGGTACCCAGCAATAATTCCTTTGACCAACTGGGTTCAACATGCGTTGGCGCTGGCGTTGGCTTATGCATTGGCGAATGCTTCAGTTGATCGTCTATTTGATTAACCAGCGTAGGCTTCAAATCCTCGTTGCTGTACATCCTAGAGCCGTTATAGTAAATACCATCGGGTCTTCTTTCGAACTTACTGGGGTCTGCACGTGGAAACATCTTCCTAAATGCTCTCCAATTCCAGTAATCCCGGTTGTCGTGATGTGGCTGCTCCTCAATATCATTCCCAAAAGCGTCGTACATTAGTATATATAATGGATGTTATACCATCAGCGCCTCCACTTTATCCTGAACTTCCTAAGGAACCTAACGAATTAAACGCTGAAAACTTTCGTCTGAATAAAGCGAACTTAATCCTGGCTTACTTGGAAGGGCAGACAAAACACTATGAAAAAGTTAGAAAAAAGTACGTCAGAGCCCGGAGTACGCTACATAAGATTTCGATAACTTCAGGGTCCATATCTGTTGTGTTAACGGGCTCCGGCGTTGCTACTTCGCTTACTGGACCCGGAATAGTCGTTGGCGTTCCTTTGGCCAGCGTTGGGGCAGCCTGTGGTATTATTTCGGCTGTTGCTACGGGCATTATGAAACAGTTGTCAAGCAAAATATCAAAACACGACACGACAATAGCTCTGTCAAGGGCTAAAGTAAATACTATCACTGACCTTGTCTCAAAGGCTTTGCGTGACAGAAAGATAGACGACGTAGAATTCTCGCTTATCTTAGCTGAAGAGGAAAAGTACGAGAAATTAAAGACGGACATAAGGAATAAAAAAACAGTCGTAAAAGATCTTTCCGAGGAATCTCGCAAAAAGATCTACCAGGAGGCAAAAGAAGAGCTTCAAAGAAAGCTTGCTCAGTAAACATCTACTTTGAAAAGAGCAAAACAGGATTCTATTTACATATTGAACGCCGGCTGTCTGGGTCATATGCGTAATCAAATGTCTGAAGCTATCATTGACGTCGGCACATTCCTGAGCGCCTTAACAACCAGCGATTTTAAAAGTGAATATCGAGTCTACTTTCAAACTTGCTGGTTGTTAAGGCGAAGGGGCATGATCGGAATGTTGTCTATTGTTTTACACGTGAACAACTCATTGTTCTTCCTAGGCACGCCACTTCCGCCACGTGAAAGTAAAACCCCGCCTCGCAGCTGTCATATTATTACGTCAGTCGCCTTGGAATCCATCCTAACAGGGGGTGGTTGGGGTCAATTTTGTAAAATATTTCGTAGATTACGTCAGGGTAATAAGGGATATCCTTATCCAGCCGACAAAACATCCACTCGGCTCTGCTCATATCAGAAACCTCAGGAATAGAGTTACCGGTAATTTCAGACAAAAGATAGGGAATAGCTTTGTAATATTTCCCTAGCTTTAATTTTTTCAGCGTTTTCCGTAGGCTTTGTGGCGTTGGCTCTTCTAAGTGGTTCATAATTCTTTCCATTACTTCGTCGTCTAAATATACCGGCCGATGACCTTGAATGTGACTCATCCAGTCTCTGAAGTATTTTATTCTTTTGTATGGGGTCTTCTTACGGCCTCCATTAGCGTAATACTGCTCTTTGGTAGCATTTGGTACGGCATTACGAATATTCTTACCACACTCGTAACACTGTGCTGACGTGTCGTCTTCTATTTGCATTTTCTTACCACAACAAATATACTTATTTGGCTTAGTAGGTACAAACTTGGGTTTCAAGCACTTTACACAGAAATCATAAACAAACTCTTTACATTCTTCGCACTCCATATATAGACTAACATATTTGCGCTGTTGCCCCCAACCACACTTGGAGTGGGTTGTTTCCGTAGGTGGATTTTTGACACGGGTCTTGCCCGTGTTGAGATTGCGCTGGAACCCCCATTCCCTATACTACTTTCCATTCATTCATTCATTCATTTATTTATTTGGTGTTGTCACATCACTTCCCCCTTCTTTATTTTAAGGAAGCCCAGCAACACCCTTTATATCTTGCTATATCCCTGAATAACATTTAAGTTCATTCCTTACAGTTCAGGTTATTTATTCCAATGTCTTTAACATTCTTTCCTTCGTTATGGGGACCTACAGAAACAGTACATCATAATTAATATATTATAAACACATTAAAAGTGTAATTTAACTAATACAATTGACAGTTTTCAATCATAATTACCAAGAGTCAAATGACAAAGACATAAGTTAGGTGATGGTCTAGCTTATTACATTGTAATGCCATGCTGGAACACAGTAGTGCATTATTAATGCACATGAGGCAACAGTATTAAGAGGCTCTGTAAGAGTTAAATTCTTTCGAGCAACATTGCATTGAAACCGTGACAAAATAAGAGCCACAAACTTGCTACAAATGAATGACAGACTGCCCTAATGAATAATTACCAACAGCAATGCCCTGTTATAGGTAAATTCCAGCAAGCGACACAAGGACATTCCGAAAATTGCAACATATATAGGCAGTTCTGAAATTCAGACTGAGGACATGGGTACCCCTCCCCACCACTATTGGGGTCTCTTTTTAGGGCTTATTTGTGTCATGCAAGGTAAAGACAGTGTGGTTCCGATAGCGAAGGAAGAGGAGAATTGTAACCTCCCTACTTCAAAAACTGTTTTGCCATCCCTGGTAGTACATACGTTTTCTTGACAAAATACTGATTATTGTTGTGTTGAATACATCTCTCAAGTCTTCATGAGTGACATAACAGACAAAAGGTCCAACCAAACCTGGTAGGAGCAACAGATAACAAACTGTGACGAGGACATCTGTAGGTATGTGATAACTTGAACATGTGACAATCGTCATGGCAACCTAAAATAGGAAACAAATGTTTACCACAAGACCAAGGTTGTTACAGCACATATTCTCATTTCTGGGACATGATGGTGGTGATGATGATGGTGGTGGTGATGATGGCCCAGCATCTGGTAATTATGGTGGTGGTGATGATGATGATGATGGCACCTGGCAATGATGATAATGGTGGTGGTGATGATGGCCCAGCACCTGGTAATGATGCTGGTGGTGATGATGATGATGATGGCACCTGATGATGATGATGGTGGTGGTGGTGAAGTATTGGTTCCTGTTGATCATGGTGATGATAATTATGATGATGGTGGTGGTGGCGATAATGATGGCACCTGGCTACAACTTTTTTTTTTGAAGAATCTCCCCCTACCTACCCTCCAGATAAAAAAAATACACACCATCCCTAATGATGGTGATGATGATGATGATATGATGATGATGACAATGATACAAGTGATATGGCATGGTGATGATGTTGATGATAGTGGTGGTGATGGTGATGGTGAGTGCACCTCATTGCACCAGTAGCACAGCTGATGATAAAGGAAAAATTGGTTATGGTGCTGAAGGTAATGTTGATGATGATAATGATGTCAGCATCGTAATAAAAGTGATGTAATCAATTCTGATGAAGATTATCATTGTGACTACCCTAACTATACATACCATGAAAGGTGCCCAACATATCAAGTATATTAATTTGAACAATAGTTGGAACCAAGCCCCAGAAGGCAAACCAAACCATCCTGTTTTGCTTGTAACTCGGCCAAATTTTGCAATTTGAGTGTTTTTGGTATTTATGTTTATCCGTAGCGTGACAACAAAAACAACGAAGTGCGTCCAAAAGAAGAAATGAGCAATGATGAAAAAGTAACTCTTTGAAAAAATGTTGAAAGATACTTGTGGCACACAGGGAATTGTTCCCAAATACTTGTCAGAGGTTAAATTGAAGAAAGAAAAACCTTTGGCAGACAAAGTCAGTGAGACGAGAGCAACGAGCAGAGATCCACTAACACAGAGAAAGGGTAATTTGCTCTTCTTTTTCCTTAGGTAAATGTAGTAAGCAAAAGGCCAGATACCACTGAAAAGATGATGAAAACTCATAGTTACAGTTAAAATATTAACGAAGGAGAAGTAAAATACAGCAGAAGAACCCAAAATGTCGCACAAATGCCCCGAGATTTTCTTCTCTTGCGACGCCAGATGATACAAATGAAGTAAGATTGGATATATCAGGCAAGATCCAAGGATATCACTAACTGCAAGAGCAGCAAAGAGTACATCAAAGTGGCGCTTTCTATCAGCTGTCTTGTGTTCTTCCTGTCGTTTCAGCTTGATAACCATGACTGCAAGTAAGACATTCCCTAAGAAAGTAACGGCAAATGCCAGCGCGAGTAATATAATCGCTATTATAATCTGGTAAGACATAATGATACTACGACGACTAATGGCACAACTTGCCAAACTGGCGGATAAGAAGTATAGTATATAAGGAAGCTCTTGCTTGCTACAACTTTTCATACACTACTATAACAGGAAGGTTTCAGTTTGTTACAGCGTTTTAAGTTACTTGTAAATGGTTTCCTGTTTGTGCCAGTGGGTTTCAGCGAATGATCATTCGTTTAAGCGTGTATAGTCACGCAATCATGTCTGTCCCACGAGTGGACGTCCTAAATAGAATGTGAAAAACTTAAAGCACACGCCGTGTGATGCATGACCTTGATGTTCTTATGTCTACTTTGATTGGCTGTAGCTTTCGCACAGGCTTTGAGCGGAATTTAGTGCATGTTGTTAGTGTGTACCGTGACCATCCTAACCCGACCAGCACATGGTGATATCTATACTAGAGTTAGTATCGGTTTTCTGTAGATAACAAATAGCTTCGTTGCCCCAGTTCTACTAAAGGCGGGTTACACTAGTCTCTCTCAGGGGAGAAAGACTAGGGTTACACTGAACGATTTTTTTTTTGCAACTTGTCTCGCATTGCGACACGTCGCAAGAGTGTCTACACGGTGCAACGGAGAAGCAATCGTTGCCAAAAGCAGAGATGAATCGAACTTTTTCGCAACGATTGCTGTAACTTGTCTAGAAATTTTTTTCAAAAATTGCGCTGTAGGTTACATACTGCACTGCTCCATGCAACTTGTGTTCCAACGCCTTTGAGAAATAGAGAAAGCATCATGGGGTAGGGCCTTTCCACGTGTGTAATATCCAATAGTGCATCGCGCAATATGTTAGCACCCTAATTTCCATAGACCTAATCGGCTAACGTGTTGCTATAAACGTTTCCACCCAATAAGCCCGAAGCAAGATGACGTTTTACCCCCGTCTCTAGACCATAATCCTTTTCACACTGCTTTTGTTCTTTAATTATGACTATTGTTTCTGTATTCTCTGAGGAATCAAAAATTTTAACATGAAAGAATTTTAAAAACTATTATGGTATAGAGTCGGGGGTAAAACATCATCTCGCTTCAGGCTTATTCAAACCACATGGGGGTTAGTTTCATTGTTCGTTATATTTTGGTTTCAGAGTTGAATTCGTAGAGACAAACGCTTCTATTCCCAGGTTTGAATTGGGTGGTAACGTACATAGCAACGCGTTAGCCGATTAGGTCTATTCACGAGTAGAATTCCCATTCTTTCTTGCGGTTTTTTCATTGCTCTTTATTATCTCACTCTTTATGCGTTAAGTCTTATAATACCATGATCACCTTGGATTCTTTTGTCTTCCGAGGGCTTTACAAACCCGAATTTCCCGCATGCATAGAATATGAGGGAAATTTAAAAGACAAAGAAATACTTTGTCTTTTACTAAATTTCCCTACATTTAATGTATGCGACATGGAAATTTAGTGATTTCCCTCGTTATTCGGGGAAATATAATCACTAATTTCCCTCGTGCCATGGTATTACTTACAAATATATCCCAGCTATTTATTTCGCCTTTTGTAAATGAAATTATTTATTTATTTTTATCTGTTAATGTATCTGATCATGAAGCGTTTAAGGGATTGTCACTTGGCCATGACAATAGTCGTGGTTTGTGTTCCTTCTTAGTTCTGAATGAAGAGGTTCTCATACTTTGACCCTCAAAGATATCGCGAAAGTGTAGCTTGGTTGGTTGGTGTGCTGCCTGCTAAGCAAGAGGTCCATAGTGACTTCACGCACTCTTTTCTTTATTGACTCACGCACATTCTTCTCGTACTGTTCGCTTTCACTCATGAAGAGAATCTACCGGTGAATAGACTGTTTTCTTAAGGTTACGTGCGCATCCAAATTTAAGGAACTCGACGGGCCACGATACCAGAACAGGAGCTACATAATAAGAATTATCATACATATATCTATTAGATTATTTTTCAATTTATCAAATCTATTATTTTCCTCTTTAAATATGAAACTGGCTTCTCAATTTTACTGAATTTGCGTTTTTCAGTTTTGTGGCCCGTCAAGTTGGATGCGCACGCCACCTTGAGAAAATGTTCTATACAGCCGACTCTTAGTCGTCATTCACCATCAACCTTCGATACACCGATCCCGCATTCATTGTACTAACTCCCTAGTTACTGTTGCTACGTCGGACAAGCTAAAATGTGTGTTTTTAATATGCAGCGTGGAACAGACACCGATTGCTGAAAACTTTAGTGCCTAGCTGTCTTAGAATCAATGGATTCTAAAGATACATTAAGAAAATAATCTATAACAACTACTGAAAAGATCTTATGAATTCGAGTTTGTTGGTCGGACATTCTGTACTCCATTTGGGAAACTACCCATTGTTTGGTCTTTTGATTAAACTGCAGATATTTCAATAAAAGAGATTAAAAAAAGAAAGCATGCACAGATGGAAGATGTTTCCGAAACAAAAACATTTCAGCTCGAGCTAATTTAAAAAATATTCTCAAATGCAGAGATATATAATATCTAACTATGTAAAAGCAATCGTTTAAAATAAAAATTTCATAGTAAAAAAAAAAAAAAAAGACTTGCGCTGACTTGCGCCAATGTTTAATTTTTTTTTCTTTTTATTTATAAGCAAGAGGTGCAAAGTTTGATTCTCAATAACCTCCTTGAAACACTGGTTTCAAGGAGCAACCGTAAAATTAAAAATTTCAATTCAACTCGAAATTAATTTTTTTTTAAATATCGAATGTACCGATATGAAATACTTAAGTTATGAAAGAAATTGAATAAAATACAAATAAATTTCACAGTAAAATAATAACTTGTGTCAACGTTGTTTTCTTTATTGTTTTCTACTACTTTTCGTTTGTCATTTGAGCTGAAATTTGTTTTACAATTGCGTCAACAGACCTTTTTTAATAACGTTATATTCTATCAATTTACCTAGTTTTTTCATCCTGTTGCTTAATAATTATTTTTTTAAGTAAACAAAAGTTATTTGAACAAAAAGAAATTGGATAATTAAAAAAAAAGTAGGAAAATAATCATATTTTCTTCCGGAAAAGCAATCGAAAAAGAGATTAATAAAACTGTGCATTTGTTTACCAACAGTAATACATGACGTAACCCAGATGTCTTTTCTTAGTTTTGATATTTTTCTTTGAATTAAGAATTGATGAATAAATGAGTCTACGGCCACAGCTATAATTAGTGTCACGTTCGCTATCAAGAAGAAAGTATATTTACACATCCTAAGGTGTCCCTCAAGTAGTATCTTGGGGCCTCTTCAATTAACATTTGAGGCCCTCAAATGGCCTCAAATTCTTTCGGAAAGAAAATAAATCATTTTGATTTCGAACGTCAGGTTTTTCTTTTATTTATCTGAAACGTCGTCCAACTACAATTATGATATGTGATGAAATATGGATGGCATTAACATATTAATTCAATCTGAAATTATTACGTGTTCAGTAGGTTCTTATATGTTTTCGGAACGTTTCATCTTCTCGAATACATCTACAGTTCAAATAACCATTCTTTCTTAAAACGCTTGAAAATTGCTTTTCCCCAAGGTTCAATTTTTGGACCTTAATTTTTTCTACAAAATTCAATTACTTTTAGATACACTTAGTTGCAAGAACGTTGTCATACGAAAATAAAACAGTGATTTAGCGGGATAGGAATCATATTAAAAAACAAAAGAAGATCACTAAAGCTGAACTTTTTCTTTTGTCATTTAATGTATTCCTTTCTCACTAAATTAGAAATGTTCTGTTTTCGGACGACAACGTTATTGCAAGTAGGTGTATCTGTTTATATTTATAGTCGTTGTACTACGTGTTACATATTCGCATATTCGCTTAAGTCAGTAAAACTTCAGATAGCCGCTGCTTGCATACTATACGACAGCTTTATCTAACGCCTGTTCTATTTAGATTTTCTTAATCTCTGCATAAACCGACTAGAATGTTTCAAACAGTGATAAGAATTTAGCAAATTTACTTCCTTCCTTGACATTGAATGGTGTGCCGCAGGCCCTATTATTGGACCGTTTCCGATTTATTCATCATTTTGTTTGAATAGCCGTGTAGATTATTTCAAGGAAGAAACCTCCTTCTTCCTGTCATTAGGTACACTGTTAACTAATATAAACTCTACTTCTTAAACAGGGTCTATTTTTGGAACTTTTATCTCTTATATCTTGATCATTTCATATAAGAAAACTTCTTCCTGTTTCGTACCAAATAAATTTCAAAACTGTACAAAGGTGTTCCACAGAGTCTACTTTTGGGACCTTTATCTTATTTGACTAACCGTATAGATTATTATTTCTTTTAAGAAAATCTCCTTCCAGTTATTTCTGTTACCTAATTCACTTTGAAACTGTAAAAGGTATTCCTCAGGTCTATTTTTGGGACCGTTCAACATGAAGCTAACATTTCGCGAACGGCTGTGAAAACATGGATGTGTGTTATTTTGAAACACATAAGATTAATGATAATGCCTGTGTTTACTCATTTGGAACTTTAATTACACTTTTGCACGTTAGTAATTAGATTTCGACTTGTATAAACAAGACATTTCATGATCGATCGAACCACAATGAACGTGTTCGAGTGTAGATAGGCGTTGGTTGCATATCACATCACTGAAATTACAAATCTTTCATCGCACATGAGCAGACTATCAATCAATATTTCATCAAATGGATCGCAATTAAACAATCTCTCGTTAAAGGCGCCTTGCAAAAATACTTTCAATCAAATATCGTTGCTATGGATTTCATTTAATCCCTGTATGTGGGATACAATATCACGTAATTTCAGCGCTTTCATATGGTATATTTCGGGCAATTAAATCAAATCGACACTAAAAAAAGATTTTTAAGCTAAAAGCTTTCTGAAATGTTGTTTTCGACCGATATTTTAACTCTCGAGGAAGATATAATAAATATTTGAAATATTTAAAAAATGCTTTATAACAAGAAAGTCACGAAAAGTTCATCATAAATACTGCATATGATTAAAGTACCGAAAAAGAGTACCGTTTGTTACATAAACAAAACGAAGCCACCTGTTCACCATATCTTCTTTTCCATCGACCCAGTTCAGTTCAAATTCGGAGCGAATGAAACAATAGAGATAAAGTAATGATAAAATACGATCTTTCTTATTGAATTCAAATTCATTCGTTGAACTGAATTCCGAGTATCTGAGTTAGAAAGTCTATCAACCTCTTTGAGAAAATCTGCTTCATTTTTTGGCTCTGATTTCCAAACAAAGCCTTCAATCATGCTGTCATTTTTATCACTTCTCGCGTTTTATTTAATTAGTTATTTCTCTTGCTATCTCAAAAAGAAATATATAGAATATCATTACAGATTTGGAACGGCTGAAAAGGAGAGTAATAACTGAGAATTTCGATGTTATCTTGCTTGATATCGTCGATAATTATTGCAGGGAAAGTTATTGCGAGAAAAGAAAGAGTGAAAGATCTTTTTGTCCATTTTGGTTCATTTGCATAATCCTTCTCGCATGCGATAAAAAAAGCCAGTGAAAAAAAAAACTGAATTGGTCGATAATATGTCAATATAGCTACAAAAACATTCAGCAAGGTCAGTTTAGCGTTATTATCCTGTGACGGCGAACGTCTCTAAATGACGGTATTCACCTGCGGTTTCCCGCCTTTGAACTGAGACAAGCGACGCGTGCGCGCGCTTTTTCACAAGCCCATGCGAACAGTTGGGGGTGATGACCCATCTTTACAGTATACATTAAAGGAGATATTAAAATCCACGACAGAAGCTAACGATTTAACTTGTCTAATTGAACCACGCTTGTCTAATTGACACTCCCCAGGATTTTGTTTTCGTTTGCCCGCAGTGAGCAAAATGTAATGTAAGACTAAGTGCCTTTGGGCAGACGGAAGTTGTAGACTTACTTTAGCCACTGTGGCTTGGAAACATTGTAGCTTAGTATAGCTGACCTTTTACGCGCCTAACATAGGCACCACTGCAACTAAAAAATTCAATTTCAAAAAAAGAAAAGAAAAAATTGACGAACCAATTTGAGATTTGAACTCAGCCATTAAGTTTAATTAATGCAAAGTATAGTCTCGTATTTACAATGAGTTTTATTCATTAGTTTGGTGTTTTGAATACGACGGCACAAATGTGATTACTTCTATGATCGGCTTATAGCCAAAGAAATCCCACCATTTTTAGCGGGGGCTTTCAATTTTGACTGCACGTAAGCACTCTTCAACTTTGGCCTCGGGGGTTTTCGTCCGTGTTCCTAGGAACTGAACCTACTACATCAAGTACGCTATTAGAAATGTTCGTTCATTCAAACGCAAATTAAAAATCACCTAATTAATTACATATTTCCTGTCAACGAGATACCTGACAGCCTTATTACGAAAGACTGTCTGCATCAATCTTTGTTGGATTAATATATACCTTACGGCGCGACATTAGGTGTCATTTTGTCGTGTATGCAGCAGTGGACAAGGTGTTCTGATACTATATAACCAATTCCATTTAAGAAGCTCAAGGCTTTAGACTCAGGACTCAGAACTACACGAAGCTAGCGGTAAAGCATGAATGGGACAGAAAGAAATGACACTTCTACCAACCCAACGGATAGATATTCACTGGTCGTTGGTACAACCATACTTACCATAGACCTGGTATTCGCACTTGTTGGTGTTTTAGGGAACATTCTGGTGTGTGTTGTCATTACCAGACGTGCTAACATGAAGACGAGCATGAACTTGTACCTGCGAAATCTCGCCATCACTGATTTGGGAGTTCTCCTAGTTAACTTTCCATTATCGATCTATTCAATTCGCAGTCCTTCGAAAGGTTGGGTGCTTGGTCGATTCCTGTGTCTATACATTTCCCCGGGGCTGGACGTGTTTTTTGGTGCTTCCATTTGGTCCATCACGGTGATTGCCATTGAGAGGTATAAAAATATCATCAGCCGTAAAGTTTTCGTAAAGAAAGGCGAGTCATTCAAGAGAGTGACGCTCAAGATTGTTCTGATCTGGTTGGTGTCGTTTGCTGTGGTCGCAGCTCCGTTGTATCCCTTGTTCGTTTACAAACGTGCAAACAATTCGGCATATTATGACTGCTACCCAATATGGCCTGCATTTATGAACAACTTTATGTTCAAAGCCTATGCTGTATCCTTGGCAATCTTCTGGTATCTGCTGCCCCTCGGCATCATAACTGTTACATACTGGAAGATCTCCGCTCAACTGCGACAGAGCAACACCTTCCACAAGACTATGCACGGAGAAGAAGCTGCAAAGAGCAAACTCTTCAAGGAAGAAGAAAGGCGACGACTCAAGCAAAACAAGAAAGCACAGAGAATCCTGACACCACTCGTGGTCATCTTTGCTGTTACTATGCTACCATTGAATATGCTTCGTCTGCTCATTGCATTTATGCCAGAATTCAATCTGTTGGAGAAAAATTATTATGTTTTAATTCATGATCTGAGTGTCCTTCTGATCGTTATCAACTCCTCTTTAGATCCTTGCGTGTACTACCTTTGTAGCAAAGAATTCCGGGTTGGAATGAAGGCGTTGTTCTCAAAGAAGGGAAACTTTCTCGAATCTCGAGATACAATGATGCAAACTACTAGCAATAGTCATAAGACGACAACCCGGTCGCTATTAACAGCTGAAGTCGGCACACTAGCTGCAGAATCCTCCATGTAAAGCGAGATCGATTTATGTCAGCGAAGAGGCTAACTTTCACAGCGCACAAACAAAGCTAGCTACCAGCTGTCTTTAAGAAATGCAGAAACACTGAAAAAAACGCTACTGGTGGTAAAAACAGCACTAAATGAAGACAAACTAAAACACTAAAGACATACTAAAAGACTGGTCGAATATATTATCTCGCCATAGGCGAGAACTAGCTTTTATTTAGTTGTAAAAAGGGTACCTTATGTTTCACAGAATATTTTTTACTAGAAAACATATTTCTTCCATCAAAAGTGTTACGGACCGCCATTTAATCCACAAAATCCAAAAAAAAACCTTATCAACTTTATACGGAACGTATATAATCTTCGTATATATGTAACTAGATAGATTATCTTATCTCGAACAATATAATGATGTAAAGAAAGATTAGATTGACACAGGGGAAAAAAAACTAATAAAACTAACATTAATCAGACAAAAAATATTGATGTCATCACAAAATATGTCAGTATCTCAAACATATTGGTTTTGCATTATCGATCAACTGAAATATTAAATTATTTATAGTACCGCTGTATACTATGGTACACTCTAAACTGATGTTATCATAAAGACAACCATAAATAGTCATTAGGAAGAAAAGAAAAATAGAAAAGCGTCTAGTTGTCGGGTAAGGGAAGAGTTTAGTAGAAAGACGATTTTTTTATCATTCTTTTCAAAGACTTTGTTTTGACGGGAACTTGACAAGACGACCTCCTCCATGACAGTGTAAAGAGAATTGTTCATATTGAAGCTGTCGACAGTAATTTGAATTCTGGTCTGTTGGCTTGCAGTCGATTTTCAAGGCATTTAGAGACACTTCTTTATTTTTCTTCCTTCCTTCCTTCCTTCCTTCCTTCCTTCCTTCCTTCCTTCCTTCCTTCCTTCCTTCCTTCCTTCCTTCCTTCCTTTCTTCCTTCCTTCCTTCCTTCCTTTCTATCCTTTCGTTCTACCTTTCTCGCAGTCCATTTTCCCTCTTTCTTAGCATTTTGACTATTTTCCCCCCTTATCTTCTTATCCATAAATACTAAAAGTATCCTCCATTACTTGTCACACTAAACTATAAATAAAGATATTCCACAAGTAGTGCTTGGAAACCTATAGGAGACTTAAGCCACGGCCTTAAAAAGTCTACCTTAACTAACAGGCTAGCCGACATTCTGCATGATGTCATTCTTAAGTTCCATACATGTACAACGAGAAACGCTCCTAATTTCACTTGCTTGCTCGCACAGCTTGTTAACTTTCCAACGAAAAAATACATCTCGATCTTAACATATGTCTGTCAATTTTGTATCGATTTGTCTTTAAACCATAGAGATTTTTCGTGAATTTCAATTACATATTTGAAATTCGCATGTTTGCCACCTGGCGTTGGTTGACAGCTTAGCTTGCAAGGAAACGAATAGGATCATTAGTTTCGTGAAGTTTTTCTATAATGTTATTTTTTCAGTATCTTGGAGGCGCGCAAACACTGTGGTGAAATATTTCATTAGCACCAAACATGACTTAAAAAGGTGACGAATACTTGATGACACGATTTCTTAATGACCATAGTACCAATAAATCAGATAGATGAGGTTTTAAAATCAATCTTTATCATTTACACCTCCGTCATCAGTCAGACGAACTGAGTGTGGGTTTTCTTCTCGTCTCAACTCGTTTCCATCCGAACTTGTTTTCCGTCGTTAATGATACTATAATGTTTTTCTAACGCCTTAAACTGCACATCTAGACGGAGCTCTCGCTTTATCGACTGTTTTTTTTTTCACTTAAAAACATATGAATCTCGTTTTTAACAAGTTTTTTAGACATTGACCATCATTTGAGGAGCGTCTGCCAACATAACTCACTTCGTCGCTCCACGAGTTTCAAGATGATTTTGTCTCAAAAAAAAAAAAAAAAAAAAGAAAAGAAAAAGAAAAAGAAAAAGAAAATTAAATGTTTTCTCTATATGTGCTGCCAGATGGGCACTCTAAAAAACCCCAGAATACCAAGTAATGTTATACAAGATATTGAAGAAGTATTTAATAAAGGGATATTACATGCTTTTAGGAGTCGCGGCAAGTCAGATTGAATGCCATTAAACCCAACTGAAGCGTGATTAAAATCTTTGAACTTTAAAGTTGACTTCAAAGTACCAATACTAATACAAAATCTTTATTCCTCGCTTTTTGGTAAAAGGATTATTTTCTCTGGAAAATTCGATCCAAATGTGGAAAGCAATCCCGGATTAGAAATGAAATTTGAGTCTAATGACTGTACTGATAGTGGACAGCTCTAAGGGGTTTTTGCTTTTTCTCTTCCTAAAATTTAATACGTTCAATTGAAACCACTGTTTTAAGTTACCAGAATGACCTACTTTCTTGATGTTAAAACTAATTAGAGCATTTTTTCCTGATAGTATGACCTGGTAGGAAAATAAAATCCCACCTCAAATGTCTGAGGTTTGCTTTCTTTTCATTTAAGCACTTTATTGAGAATCCCGTATATGATATATTTTTGTCAATAGACCAATTTTAAGACATTCTCTAAGCGACAATTCGTCTGGGATCTGTTTCCCGTTCGTTAACGAAAGAACTAAAAATGTATTTAAGAAAAAAAATTTCAGCCATAATTGATGTCAAAATATCTTCAGTGCAATCAAATCATCCTATGTTGCTCAGATCATTAGTAGAGGAAACGTTTCGGAGACTTATCGCGTCGACAAAACTGATTTTAAGTACACATGAAAGTCTTTATTTTCTCTAGATATTATTTCTTTTATCTCAAATATTCCAAGGTCAAATATACGTATTAGACAAGGCGTTAAGTAGACCATGATATTTGCTTTTTCCTAGGAAGAGTATCTCGTATCCGACATTATTTTGGAATAAGAAACATTTTATGATTGGAGAGATTTTTTTAAGATGGTCATGAAAATTTGAAAAATAAACTTTGTGGGAAACTAGAACTAAAATAACAACTGTTATCCTAAATAACAGCTAAAAAAGGGTTGGGGGTAAAGATATTCCCGACGTTGAGCAACTAATACTTGATATTGCGCATTCTAAGATTCTAGATTTGATCGAGTCCGAACAACAAAGTCCAAACGAAGGGAGAGAATGATAATAGTCGGCGAATAAATAGATTACAAAACGAAGGTAAAGGTAGAGAAAAGATATAGATTATAAGAAAAGCGAAGAAAAAAGAAAGGAAAAAAGAAAAATCAAATCAAATCAAAGAAGCTAAAATCTAAGAAAAGAAAACGAAAGAATGAAAATTAAATCTCGCCAAGGGAATGAAGAGCAAGAAAATTAGTAATTACTTTGAGATAAACAAACAATTAAGCATTTTAGATTTAATTAATCCAATTCAGTGAAAATTTAGACAATTTTTTTAATCGTGCATGGGAAATGAAGGACAAAAGGACCGGGAGTAAAACCCTTTGGGCACTCGCACGAAAAGACGAGAAAAAACGTGTTTTGTACTAAGAGACTTGGATTCATTAAAGAAGATTAGCATGGCAGTATTTATTTATCTCCGAATATAGCGTAGCGGCAGTGCACTCGCCTCTTATCTCTGCATGGGGTCTCAGGTTTGATTCCTGGACTCAGTATAACATGTGGCTCAGTCTACTGGGTTTGTAGGCTCTCTCGCTTGATTCGAGGGATTTTTCTCTCTTTTTTTCCTCTGGTTTGCCTTCCTGCGCAAAACTTAGCAAGCTAAATTTCAATTTGATCTGTGGGTTAGCCGTGCCCTGACTTAGATCAGCCCATAGGTTGTTTAAGGGTTCAATCTGTGAGTTAGCCGTGCCCTGACTTATCAGCCCAGAGGTTGTTTCAGGGTTCAATCTGTGCGTTAGCCATGCCCTGACTTAGACCAGCCCTGAGGTTGTTTCAGGGTTTGATCTGTGAGTTAGCCATGCCCTGACTTATATCAGCCCAGAGGTTGTTTCAGGGTTTGATCTGTGAGTTAGCAGTGCCCTGACTTATATCAGCCCATAGGTTGTTTCAGAGTTGAGGGAGGAAGGGAGGGAAGATTTGTTCAACTGTATACGTTCCTGTTTTTATTACTCAACACTAAATATAATGATTTAGTTTTTAACTTAAAACTGAGTTTCGCTGCGGGAAAAAGGCAATTGTTTTTCTTCTCCATGACAACGGGACTTCCTTACTTCTTCCCTCCTTCCTCCGTACGTGACTATTAAAAATACCTTCCACCTTCAAACTACAAACCAACAAACATTTCTCTTCATCATCATCCAGACCGATCTTTATCATATTTTAACTAAACATTTTCCGCAATTATTAATATCTTCCAATGTTCAAACCTTCAGATTAACACCTGCTTTTTCTTCCACACATATCCAGTTTTATCGCTTTTTCGCGTGCAGTAAATATGGTTTTCTTCTTATCGTTTTATAAAAACTTCCTATTTCTTTCGGTGCCGACTATAACATAGCAATCAACAAGAAACATATCTACAGAATCACTTGGAAATGTATGTAGTACGAAACTCTTTCAAGATTATCGTAAACTAACCATTACAACCGTCAAATAATCATCTTTCACACGTTAACATGTTTATTTAATTATTATCATCAATTATTATCATTATTATTATCATTAATTATTATTATTATTATTATTATTATTTGGAGTACTAAAACGTATAGATATTATCATTATTATATGTTTATTTCAACTTCAGACATTTTTGCTACATGAATACAGAATATTGCGGGCGCAAATAGTCTAAGCAAATATCTGCATGACTGGTTTTACTTATTATCATTATTATTATCATTATTATTATTATTATTATTATTATCATTATTATTATTATCATTATTATTATTATATCATTATTATTATTATCATTATTATTATTATTATTATTATTATTATATTTCTTGAACATTCTCTCGATAAAAGCATTGGCACCTGGGGAGAAATAACAAGCCATCTCGAAAATTAAGCAGAATATTCATGTTAGTTCCAGTGAAAGACGTACTTTCGGCTTAATTCTACTTTAGGTTTCCAAGCACTACTTGTGGAATATCTTTATTTATAGTTTAGTGTGACAAGTAATGAAGGATACTTCTAGTATTTATGGATAAGAAGATAAGTATAGGAAATCGCAAGATTTATAGGTATCAGTGATGTTTTGATTGTTTTCAAAGTTGAAGCAACCTTTAGGAGCCTTTTTAGAGCTTTCAAAACATCAAGAGTATCTATAAATTCCGAATTGTAACGAGAAGATTGTACGATTTATTGTTTATAGTACACTCAACGTAATTGAGCAACTTTTAATTGGGACTCTAGCAGAGTACGAATTTGGGATTTAATAGCGAAGCGCAGTCGTGACGTCATAAAAACGAAGACAAAGGCGAAATTCGGACAAACAAACTTACAAGTAAATTTTCAGCAGATAATTTTCACAGCCGATCGCAGTTGATCTTAGTTTACATGGGTTATTATTGTAACTTTAAGTAAAAATAATAAAATCGGTTCGTATAATCATCGTAGCGGTTAAACAGAATGCAATGTTTGTCCGAATCTTTAAGCTATTTTTAGAATTCAGTGCGCTGCGCTATTGTACGGTTCTTGTCCAGTCAGAACCGAGTTATTTTGTTGAGTGTATTATAAGGGGGAAAATGGTCACTCAAAATGCCAAGCAAGGGAGAAAACGAACTACGAGGAAAGAAAGAAAGAAAGAAAGAAAGAAAGAAAGGAAATCAAATGTGCTTGATGTCGTAGAGATTCAGCAAAAACAAAACAAAACAAAACAAACAAAAAAACAACAACAAAAACAAACAAACAAACAAACAAAAAACAAAACAAAAACAAAAACAAAAAAACATAACATCAAATTTCCCAAAAGCAAAAAAGATAAAGAAACAAACAAAAACAAAAACAAACTGACAAAAATTTATCTTCCAAAACATTGGAATTATTGTTGAAGATATAAGATCGAAAATCGACAGAAATAATATTTACGAACAAAAAGTGGAATTAAAGAAAAAAGAATGAGAATGAAAGCATACCAAATCTTGCACCAATGTTATTTATTAATCTTGTTAAAGTAAAAAAAAAAACTTTTTTCTTTAGTACGAGAAGTTTGACAAGTTTTACGCAATACATAATTGATGTGAAATAAAGTGAAAACAAAAGTAAAAACCCACAATTCTGCCATTGGATTTCATCTCGTTAGAATTTATATTATCTTAGTTTTCTTTGTGATCTCATTTTACGAAAACGACATTGCTGCCAAAACTGAAGGACAGGACTTTGATAATTAATTGCCAACCGAAGACCAAGATGTCGTATAACCTTGAAACTCTTCAAGCTAATCATCCTCGTCTAAAGCAATTAAATAATTGGACAGCCAACCTTGAGTTTCAAACTTCCAAATCCTCTAATAATAATTCAGTGACCTTGGATGGTCAGAGCTTCGTAACGACGTTAGGAAAAGTAACAGGAAACAAAGATGGCGCCAGTTTGTCAAGGAGGATCCTTCCGCCAATCTCTCAAAAAAAGTTAACTAAAATACCTGGGAGAGAAGAGGAAAGGATTGAAGCTAATGGAAAAACTACCTCCGGTGTCTTGCCACCCATCGACAAGGTAAGTTGAAAGTGTGGTAATTTTGATATTTTTAGTCATGATGAGAGTAGCTTTAGAGCTCGTATTTCTAGTTGACTATCCGGTTTGTTATTATGGAAGTAGGTAACCATTTTATTTTATTCCGGCTTGTCTCTAAAGTTGTTTTTTTCTTCTATTTTTATCTTACAGCGGATGAAGAATTACGAGAATTTAGAATGTGATTTTTAAATATTTTTCTCGTATCAAAGCAAGAAGTACGAATTTAAAAAATAGTTATTGAATCAGATTTAATCAAAGGACAACCACTTCATCTAACCTCCAAGTAAAAGAGAGAAAATTAGGCTTGAATTAAGTCTAAACTGCTCGCAGCCTTGCGAAATGAAAATGAATTGCTATCCTTCCTCCATCATGCAAGTAGCAGTCGTGTTGGCAAACTATGAAACTTTTCTTCCCTATATACATTAGTTTATACAGTAGAACCTTTATTGGGACACCAAGCCTCACTTTATGGAACAGAAATACTAGAAATTTTGATAATGTGTTTACGAACAATCTTTAAAGCACCTCCAAGGTGGCCGCTTAATAGGTTGTGCATGGTCGCTTAATGGAAGTTCTAATATTTTTGGATGATGAATTTTAGGGAAAAGAATGTGTTTACGAGCAAGCAAAAAAACATCTCGAAGAACACCACCACGATGTTCAGCGCGTCGATCAACATCTTGAAAGTACAAAACAAAAACAGATGGTATCGCTGCAGGAGAAAAGAAAACAACGCCAGAAGTTGAAAAAAGCCGAAATAGAGGAAGAAAAACAAAAAGACGATCTTGAAAATGGAAATAACTTCCGCAAAGATGAAAAAACAGAAAGCGAGAAAAATACGTCACTATGTGTAAGCAGCCAAGAGGTTAGAAACATCGTTAATCATATGCATTTTCCTTTGATAATGAATCGTTCCTTGATAAGGATTCATTATTCATCATCCTCGATAATGATTCATTATTCATCATCGTCCCTTGATAATGATCCATTAAGACCAATGAATCACTAAGTGTGAGAACCCCAAATGTTAGAAGCTTAATCATATGCATTTTCCTTCATAATGATTGGCGAAGAGTAGTTTCGTATCCAGGCCAATCTCGGCCATATCTTTCGGAGGTGGTCTGAAGGAATTGCGAAATAGTAATACATCCCAAGTACTAACAATACATGTACATGCGAGTATGCCTATTTAGATATGGGATGTGTGAAAAATGGAGAGCTGTACACAGGAGTAGACTGCCGTATACTGGCACGAAAACAGTTCCGCATCGCGTCATGCGGGTGGATGGGTGGGAAGTCGAACTATCTCAAAGGCGTCGTAGATGAGTGACACAAAAGGGATTGTTCACGGCTAATATATACAGAGCAAGGCATGATGGGATATCCATTGTTATGTAAATACTCGCTATTATTTCAAGTACTTAGAATAGTTAAGAATGGAAATCAGCGGTAGCTCGTGTAAGCATCGTTATACCTATGCGTTTCCTTGGTAATGATTGGCCAAGAGTAGATTGTATCCAAACCAATCTCGACCATGTCTTTCGATTTTTATGAGGCGGTCTGGGAAAATAACAAATCACGAAAAAGTGAAAAATGTCGCCTACCGTGACCAAAAGATGAATGATTTGACAACGACCAATCAGCGGAAGCTCTAGTCAAAAATCTTAATTTTTACTCATGTCATTATGTTCGCAGACAGGGGTCGTTGCTAAGCAACAGGTACGGGAATTCCCGCCATTTCCAGAGGAAACAAGTCCGTCAGTACGAAGAAACGACAGCATCACGCTTGTTAAAATTGAAGGGAAGAGAAAGAAGACGCTGATTAAATTAATGAAGTTCTCTTGTTTCGTCTTGGTGCTGACGGTGTTTGGGGTGACGTTGAGCCTCCTTAAACAAGAAAATGTTACTGGTACGTTGTCAAAACAACTACAATTCGTCAGAAGGAGTAATGACCAAATCTCAGATGATACAATTTTCACTGTTACAGACCTCTTGATCTTGGGCGTAATGTTTTCCCATTTCAGATCACGTCTTTCCCTTGAGTATCATTTCTTTGTTTAACGGCTGCCCATGAGAAGACACATGAATATGGATACAACTAAAACAAAGAATCTTATTCTGGAGAGAATGGCACGTGGTCTGAAATGAGAAATGATTGTCTCAGCCTGATTTCGTACCGTGCCGTTATTATTATTATTATTTTTTTTTTGTAAAATTTTACTTTATTTAATTTTAAAAAAAATTCTTTTGTAGATGAAGTAGGAAGATCGAGTAACGAATCAGCTCTGGGTGACTTTGGAAAGCAAATGTTCAAGAAACCTGAAGAGGTTACAAACGAAGAAAGGCATGCTACAATTAAACGCTCAACTTTGAATGGACATGATGCATCATCATCATCAACATCATCATTATCAGCAACATCATCATCACCACCACCACCCGCATCATTACCACCACCACCATCATTACCACCACCACCACCACTACCATCATCATCACCACCATCATTACCAACATCATCACTACCATCATCATCATCATCACCACCATCATTACCAACACCACCAATACCATCATCATTATCACCATCATCACCATCATCACCACAACCACTACCACCACCATCAGCAGCAGCAGCAACATCAGTCAACACCTACAATATTAATTCCAGTATCACCTTCAGTAGTTTTTTGCCAACTAAGGCAACGCTCAACTATGTAGCATCAACATACACCAACCAGAACCGACCTTCACTACCAGTTCTAGCTTCAATCATTAACACGATGACACGAGCGTCTTCCTCGTCTTCCTCTTGTTATCTAAGAGCAACTTCCATAGTTCTCTCGACTGTCATTTCTAAGAATTCTGTTTCTCAGCCATCAAGAATGCCAGAATGGTCACCCACAATGAGCTCTGCGTTACTTATTCCTTCAACAAGCAGTACGAACGACAACCTCGATGACGCAGCGGACGAAGCTGAGGACATCTGCTTGTCGAGTTCAACTACAAATGACCCATTTCAGCTTCACCGAAGAATCCAGAAAATGGTCCAAAGATTAAACAGATTGTTAGCGCGAAGATATTTACTTGTTATTACGCCAAGGGATGTGGAAAGAGGACAAAATGTGATAAGAAAAGTTTGTGGCTTGGTTCAGAATCCTCAAGGAAATGCCGGGATGGTGGTCGTTGATCTGCAGACGATGATGTATCTTTTGATGGACTTGCTTGATATACCCAACGATAGCTGCCAAGTCTAGTTATGTACTGGCAACCGTCAGAAGCGTTAACTTTTCTGATTCGTATGGCGATTGTAATTTTTGTCCCGTTGTCAGATTTTTGTGGCGTTTTCAAATTTGTATGAAGCTTTCAGATTTCACGCAAAGAAACGTTTACCTTTTCTGTATAATAGGACTGTAAATAGATGATTGATAATGGAGGGCAGTGTTTGCTATTCAATTAATGCTAGTAATAGGTTTCATGGAATTTATTCAGCTGGTTGATACCAAGCAATAGAATACTCTCTGGATGATAGCACATGACGGGCAGTGTTTGTCTGTCATTGAAGGCTGGTAATGAGATTCATTCAGCTTGATAGCACATGACGGGCAATGTTTGACTGTCATTGAAAGTTATAAATGAGATTCATTCAGCTGGTTGATAGCAAGCAATAGAACACTCTCTGGTTGATAGCATATGACGGGCAGTGTTTGTGCCATACTTCAAACTAAATCAGTCATGTGTGAAATTTATACTCTATTAAAACGTGTTTTCGTCTAAATTTTTTAATACATTTCAAGCATCAAAAATGCTCTAGTTTCACGTTATATCTATAGGTGTCTACGTGTAACTCACTACCTTCCAATAAAACTACAGTACAGGACATTAAAATTTCAAACTTCAAACGACACATTTATTCCAACGTCTCCCAACGTTGTTTCAGTAGTTTTTCTGACCACACTTCTGATTTGAAGTCGGCAAATAATCAGCCGTTTCCTTGCAAGATTGATTAGATTTTAATACTAGATGTTGGCCAATGAAAGGTTGCAACGATGTGAGGTTTAGACAAAATACCGTTACCATAGTAACGACAAACAAATAGTCTCAAAATCGGATTTTCTAAAATACATTGATTCTGTGAGTACCCGAGACAGGCGAGCAATGCCATATGAATTACATGAGGTCAATGTTGATTTTTACATCAATTTTTGGGGTGAATATGTGACCGCTAGTTTTTCAAAACGGGTCCCACATGGAAGGTAGAGACTGTGAGTTCTTAGCCATTCAGGAGACGGACTACAAATTGGGTCTGCTGGTCATAGCAAGGGGTTAATCATCTACGGCCTAGGGGCCGACTAACCTCTCCCTTAGGCTTCGGCCGAGCTTCCTGATCAGTCTGTAAATCCAGGGATAGCGGTGTCGGGGCCGAAATCTCCGGCATAGCCGTAAATGCTTCGCGCTGCCATACTGCGCTTCAGCACTAGGTCTGGAGGTATGGTCCTAATGTCATAATCAATCAATAAAATAATCTTTAAAACCAGCCTTATTTTTAAATAAAGGATTTTCTTCGTTGAACTTTTAAATCAATTAATTTCAGAAATTTCTAAGTGCGCATGCGTGTTCAAGTTTGTTCCATGTCAATGAGGAACTGACCGAGAGAAAAGCAGGGTCTGGGGACGATATTGGTCTCTATTAAGAAGCTAACTTCGAATGCAAATCTGATGGATCCAGCTGGAGTAAGATTAGCTGCTTGCCGACTTAAAATCAGAAGTGTTGGACAAAGTGTTGGCAAAGTCAAAAATACCTGTCGGGTTGTGGGGTGGGGTTCGGACTTAAACATAACCACTTTTTTTCCATTGTAAATCTAATGCAGATGCCCCATTATTCTTGTCCTGTATTGTTTGTTAACTCAGGCTACACATGTTTAGATTATATAAAGTACTAAAATGCTTATTAGCAAGCAAAGCAACATTTTCCTCGTCGTCTTCAAGTCATAAGTCCTTATCAGTTGATTGCATCCAAGACAATTGGTACTATCTGTAACAATTCTTTTCCATCTTAATAAAAGCAAATCCGGACACGTCGGTTCGCTTCAACGAATAAGGAACACAAACACGAAGATTTCAGGAGCATTTTTTAGTTTTTCATTTTTTCCATCTCTACTGGTATTCACTAAAATGTCATTCCATATGTTTAAAGAGTAATTCCATAGAACAGAATGAATATTACTTAGCTTTTCTTCGCGATTTCCATACTCTTAGTGTTTGATCATCACTTGCACTGATCAGCATCTCTGGATTTTGAGGATTAAAAGCCACACAGTTCACTACATCCGAGTGTCCTTCGAGGGTCGCTAACTTGAAGCCATAATGGCGGTCCCAAACATGTGCACAGCAATCCTCCGCACCGCTATAAGGAAAAGAACATAAGGCAATGAAATTAAATAATTGGCCGTTTCCCAACATATTTATATAAACGCCGGCCGCAGGGCCGAAAGAATTAAAAGGCGTACACGTCGTTTTAGTTAACGAGGAAAAACATACCGCGACCAGAAGCTTTGAATTTTGCTTTGAATTTCACGGTTAGAATTTTGTTTTGGTGATATAGTGACGTAGCGGTAAAACGTTCAGTTTTCGCTGCTTTGTTTTTTTGACCTGATGTTTTTATTGTGTCCAAAATAAAGTTAATCTATCTATCTATCTATCTATCGGCATTTAACCGTGATACAAAATTTAGGCCAGTGGCGTAGTGAGAGTTCCAGAGTCGGAGGGGCGAGCGCACGAGTTTTGGCGGGAAAATTCCTGCCACCAAAACCACAGGTAGCTCAACAAAATATAAAAAGGGGGGTTGTCGGAGGGTCCCCCTCGGTACGCCCCTGATTTAAGCTGACAGACAAACGATCTACCACCAAAGTATCATGTAGCATGTCCGCGTGTCCACTAGTCCGCGTATTGACCATAAATGTCTCGTGCTTTCAATAGGTGACAAGCGAGTAATGATTCCAAGGTTAAGGTCAAACGTCGAACTTTTCCTGAACCGTACGCATTGAAAACAATGGATTCTTATATGTCGGCTAAAGAGAATTTGCAACGTTTGACCTTAGTCAAAGAAACCCCTACCTACCTTGCCACAAGTTTGTCTGCGACGTCAAGAAAGATAAAAAAACATTTGTCGTTTGGAGTGAACGCTCTGTGTCCAACATGTTCTTTTAAAAGTTCTAAGCTCGACAAACTGTACACTCTTGTATGAATATCACTTGAAATTTCAAATTCCTCGTGAATACCCCATTGGGCAGCACGTTGCTGGACTGCCTTCCTCTCACCAATCCAGGGTCGACAATTCACATACAGCATGTCCTGGTCAGGGGCTAATCCTACTCCTATGATATGAGCATTCGTCTCTATCAGATGGTCGGGTTCTGTGAATCTTACATCTTCGGCATCATCGTCGGAATCGGAATCTGGATCGATACTTAGTCGGAATTTCTCGGAAACACGATTTTTGTTACCGATATTACTCTGTGGTAGTATTCGGAACGTATCATTGTCTTTTTCGGTTGTTATTTTATTAATGACGATTTGATGAGGAATATACGTGACCACACCGTGTGTGAAGATTAATAGCAGCTCGTTTTCCTTTAAAAATGCGGGTTTTGCTACAAGGACGTTACGAACAGAGCTTCCATTTTCGTTCAACACACGACAGAGTCGCACAGGGTTACGACCATGTATTGAGTTGGCCCATAATTCCGAGACAGACGAGTCATAGAAGGGGACTCGGAATTCAAAGGATCCCGAGATGAAGTGAGTTTCTGAAAGCCATGCTCCAAAGACGTCGTAGGGCTCGCTTATGACGTTATGTAGGATGGTCTGATCGTCTTTGCCGTCGATGGAACAGATTGTGATCTCACCTGAAGGAAGGAAGGAGAAAAGAAGGTAGGTGGGAAGAAAGGAAGAATGGAAGGCAGAAGGAAAGAAGGAAAGAAGAAAAGGAGGAAAGAAGGAAAGAAGGAAAGAAGGAAAGAAGGAAAGAAGGAAAGAAGGAAAGAAGGAAAGAAGGAAAGAAGGAAAGAAGGAAAGAAGGAAAGAAGGAAAGAAGGAAAGAAGGAAAGAAGGAAAGAAGGAAAGAAGGAAAGAAGGAAAGAAGGAACGAAGGAAAGAAGGAAAGAAGGAAAGAAGGAAAGAGTAGATAGAATAGTTGATAGAAGGAATGGAGGAAGGAAAGAGGAAAGGAAGTGGAAAGGAAGGATGGAAGGGAAGGAAGGTTGATAAAAGGATAGATGGAAGGAAGGGAGGAAGGAGGGAGGGAGGAAAGGAGGAGGAAAGGAAGGGTGAAGGGAGGGAGGGTCGAGAGAAGGATAGTTGGAAGGAAAATGGGAAGGGAGGAAAGGAGGTGTAAGGGATGAAAGGGAGGAAGGGTTGATAGAAGCATAGATGGAAGGAAGGGAGGAAGGAGGGAGGGAGGAAAGGAGGAGTAAAGGAAGGGTGAAGGGAGGGAGTAGATATAAGGGAGGTAGGCAGAGTGTTAGGAGGAAGGGCAGAATATTCATCGGGAAAGTGGAAGATGAATGGGTGGATGGATGAAAGAGAAGGAGGAAACAAGTAATTGGTGAGGAAGCAAGGAAAGAAAAGACAGATAAACAGACACCAGAGTGATTATTCAAATACCACCCCCTCTCCCTTACACAGACTTTACAAGAATCCTAGCATGCCAGGATGGCTGTTCCAACTTACCCATGAAATTGAGCCTTCTTCTCTCGTTAATCCCAGAAACAAGAAGAAGAGTATCATCTTTGCTGAACTCGCAGAACTGAACATACTCCCACCTGTACTTCCTGAAGTCTAAAGTTCGCTTGACTTTTACTTCGCCGTCAATTATCTCCCAAATAATTGCCAAGCAGTCTTTGGAACTTGATGCAAACAGTTTGCCATCGTGAGAAAAAGCTACATGAAGGACTTCGTCGCTGTGACCTTCAAGTACCTGAGTCTCAATCAAGGGAGTTTCGCTGTACAATCGCTGGAATTCCTGAAGCCACGAACTTGAAAATGAAGGGAGCTTGAAACACTTGCCCGTTGTACCCGTGGAACCAAAAAAAATGGTAAAAAGTTCTTTCCAAAGCATTTCGTCCGTGGCTGTCCTATGCCACTTTGTACAGACTCTGCTGGCTATTACAACGTCTTTAGGAGGAAGGAAAGATAAAATATGAAGTAATAAACTATCGGGGATGTCCATCCATGGAAGAAAAGGAGACTCCATTGGACCAAAATCCACCATCAGCTGATGTTGATTAACTCCTTCTAAACTCATTCAACAAAGACCTCTGTGCCTGAAATCCCAAAATACACACGAATTACAAACTCTCTATCCAACAATTCACGATATATAGCTTCACAAAGGTATTAAGAATAAAAAAACAAATAAAAATTGAACCTGAAAGTATTTGGCTGCTACCGCCATGTTTATAAATACTCAGACCTACTCGGTCGGTATTGAACTAAAGGGAATGAGTACTAGCTTAGTCTCCAGCGTTCTAAACAGAACGAGAGGGAGTGGGTTAGTCAGGTCGAAATCTGAGTTGAAATATTTGAGAGTTTTCGTCTAAAAATTCTTAAATATTTTGAGTTATTAAGGGTATTTTAAATTATTTGTTAGTAGGATATATACTAATTGATATAATGCAAGTCACGGTGAAGACATTGGACGCTGAAACGCGTGTTTTTACCGTCGATGACGAGGTAAAGTTTGTCCTGTTAAAATGTCAATTTATTAACGTCGTTTTTTAAACGAACAAAATATTCCAAGGGAGGCATTTTTCTTCACTTTTTTAGCTCTCTTGAGGCCTTAGTTACATTGTTATTTACTCCTAATGTAGGTTTTGTCTTTGGATTTATTTTGTAGGCATCGGTTGAAGATTTCAAGAAGCAGATAGCGTCGGAAGTTGTAAGTTTGCTTGAATGATTAATCTTTCTCGTACTTGTACTAGAATCTGTTGCATATTTTATAATATTCAGTCTACTTCCTAGCGTCTTTTCTTTATTCCTTATTAGGGGATGTATAAAATGCTTTAGTATTCGAGTACAAAGGTTATAGGAAAGGCTGCTGTTGTCTTTGCTGTGGATCTTTTGACCATGCAGTCTTTAAGTAGACCATCTATATATCCTCCTAACCATTTATATCCTCCTATAAACCATCTACCATGCTTATTGTACAACATTTAGCCCATATCTTAGTTGATCAGCAATAGGAATCCTTTAAGCTTAAAATAAAATGCGTGTCAATCCCGTGATAGCATATCTTTATTTTTTTACTAATTTAATACTCATGCAGTGAATCCTATTCCCAAGAGTTTAGAAATGTTAAAACATTATGCCCTAAGACAAAATCTCTTACTAATATGTAATTCAAGTATTTGTACAATTGTTTTATCAGTGAGTTTTGAATAAAGTGCTTCTAAGGAATCTTCTTGATGCTAAAATAAATCTACAATGAGTCAACAATTCAAAAAAAAATTTTTCTGCTCATTTTTCACACATGAAATGCTGCCATTAAATGCTTATCTTGATTTTATCTATTTTGTTATCAATACTGTTTCACTTTCTATATGCTTAGTGTCATGCTGTTTCAGTAGCCTCAAAATCCATTGAAGAATAGATGATATTTGACATTTTTCTAGGCTATACCAGCGGAAAGGCAGCGCCTCATTTTCAAAGGAAAGGTTCTTCAAGATTCCTCAAGTTTAGGAAGTTATGGTAAGTTTATATATTTTGAGTATTGCTGAGTTTCAATCTGCTCAGCTCACAAAAGTCTTTGAATCTCATTTATATCTGTCTCAAATGGTGGTCAAACACTGACCACCCTGTGCTGTCAACCAGATAGAATTATAATCAAGCTCTGATGGGTTTCAATCAGCTGATAAAAGTCTTTGAATCTCATTATCTGCTTCAAATCATGATCAAACACTGACCACCATGTGATGTCAACCAGAAAGAATACTATCGAAAACTTGTGATTCAGCTGAACATTCTGCATGAGACAGGAAATTATGTCTAGTGAAACCAAGCAATTGATTGTTTGCAAGGACTCACACAATATAAAAATAACAGACATGACGGCCGTGTTGGCAGTATTAACAATAGATTAAGAACTCTTTTGTTAAATACCACCAATATGGTCTCAATGATGTGATATGCAATTTAAAAAGATACTTAAAAATTTAATCCTTAATTATTCTGGTTAAACCAAAAATGAAATTGATGTTGAATTAATGTATTAGGTGTGGATGGTTGTGTTGTTCATCTGGTCGAAAGGAAGCCTCCCTCCAGCACCAGGGCAGGTATGAAACGCACACTATATACATGTACTCTTTCTGATTTCATGGAAGCTATCTAAAATATACCCATCCAGTTTGGCATAATGTTAGCCCACTTTAAACCACCTAATAAGATTCTGCCCTCAAGTCACATCCATATTCAGGTATCTTTTCTAGTATGGGATCACTAGTAAACAAAGCAACAATGTTCAAGAGAATGGCATATAGACCCTTTACTTGAATTTACTAATCATATGCAGAACTGAAATAGATTAGTTTTGGGTTTTCATAGATGGAGATGGTTCCAGTCAATCGACATCACGCCACGGCACAGAGCAAACAGGAGATGGCCATGGTTTTTCCTCCACATTCAATCATCCTACAGAGGTTATAAACATTTCACAGGTTATTATTATTAAATTATTAATTATCAATTTATTATTATTATTATTTAATTATTAAATTTTGTACTACAATACCCCGAAAGAACCTCTAGGCTGATTAAAGCCAGGGCATGGCTAACTCACGGACTCTTTTCCTTTCATAGCTTTTTGGACTAGTATTTTTGGTATTTTTTATTCCTTACACTTTATGCCTTTGAAAAGACTTCGGCTACGCCTTGTGTTCCTAAGGTTGATTCTTTCTTGCTTTACAGCTCCCAGCAAACATGCGCACAGGTTTTATATTGTTTCTAATTATACTAAATAATTCCATTTACTATTTTTTGCAGCAAATTGTTCAAGGGTTGATGAATCAGTTGGGGTTGGATTCTGCTCAAGCAAATGTTAGCACCTCACAATCTGTAAGTTTAATAATGGGAATTCGTGGAATAGCCATGGGGTAGGGTGGAGTAATTAGCCTGGAGTGTGGTATTGTTCAATTAGGGTTAGATCTATAGCCTAGCGATTTCAGTTATAAATAGTAAGGTGGGATACGATAAGGTGTGGGTACATAGAACCTAGGGATAGCCTGTAGTACAGTGTTCAGGAGTTGGTATAATCATGAGTGTGGTGTTGTATGGGGTGGGGTAGGGTGGGTACATAGAACCTAGGGATAGCCTGTAGTACATGTATAGTGTTCAGGGGCTAGTATATTCATGAGTATGGTGTTGTATGGAATGGTCTAGGGTGTGGTAGGGTGGGTACATAGACACTAGGGATAGCCCGTAGTACATGTATATAGTGTTCAGGGGTTGGTATAATCTTGAGTGTGGTGTTGTATGGGATGGTCCAGGGTGTGGTAGGGTGGGTACATAGACACTAGGGATAGCCCGTAGTACATGTACAGTGTTCAGGGGTTAGTATAATCATGAGTGTGGTGTTGTATGGAATGGTCTAGGGTGTGGTAGGGTGGGTACATAGACACTAGGGATAGCCTGTAGTACATGTATATAGTGTTCAGGGGTTGGTATAATCATGAGTGTGGTGTTGTATGGAATGGTCTAGGGTGTGCTAGGGTGGGTACATAGACACTAGGGATAGCCCGTAGTACATGTATATAGTGTTCAGGGGTTGGTATAATCATGAGTGTGGTGTTGTATGGGGTTGGGTAGGGTGGGAAAGTCTTGGGTTTTGCTGGGTATGGTTTTGTTGGACAGGTATCTTTGATGATATATTTAAAAACTCATCAACTGTAATCACAACTGTCATATCATAAAGCAAAATAATTTATAATAAATTCATTTGTATCTTGTTAGGGAGATGGCTCCACTCTGAATGTACATATCAATCTACTGGCATCAGCCAATGTAAGTACGACTTGAAGTCACCTGCAAACCCAGCCATACATTGTTTTCTCAAACATTGTGATGTATTTCCAGGTCCAATCACACTTGTAAAAGATCACTAAAATCTTGCCACAACTTATTCCCAGGATTTATTCTCTACCTTCAACCTTTCTACCTTCAACCTTAGATATATGAACAGAAAATCCTGCTATAAAGAAAAACACAGAAAAAAATATCAAATTGGACCAGGAAGTTTTTTCATTTGAATTACGGCACACTAACAGCTCTATTGGATTTCTTACGTTGATTTTCTAGTGTTCTTTACTTGACAGGGGAATGCCAGTGATGCAGGATTACGGATATCAAAAGCAAGACAGTTCTTGAGAGCTGCAAGAAGCTCACTCAACAGAGCTGAGGTAATATATTCCTATAGTTATAATCCATTTTGTTAATGTTTTTTATGTTATCTTATGTTATCTTATTTTTATTTTCATTCAAAATACATACTGTACTGCTGTGCTTGTTGATAACAGACTTATTGACTCAGGGTTAGCAGATCATTTCAGCATAAAAAAAGTTATTCACAATATGAGCAGCAGTTGAACATGGTTTAGTTTAATAATTTTAATAGATAAAGAAATCCCTTTTTTTAATTGCCCAATATTGAGCCGTTGCAGAATTTCAACAACACAAATGCTTTGAAATTCCACTGACCTTCGCTGGAAAACATGAATATTTGACACAAAAGCAAGATAGAGTATTTTGAAAACTAAAGAATAGACTTGCTTTGGAGTAGGGTTGATTGCTTTGCGATTGTCATTCACAGGGTGAGGGAGTGTTACCATCTCCGATGGACACAAGTAGTACTCCAAGAGAAACAGACTCAAGGTCATCAACAGAGCAGGAAAGTGGCTCAGATTCTCAAGCAAATCAGACGCAAAGTCAAAAGTATGTTGCACTTCAGTAAAAATTTATTTTACTTTGATAACTTGTTGAGTTGAGAGCTTGAAGGTGCCCCTTTTACCCCCTCAAACTATCAGTGCTAGTTTAATTATTATTAGTATTATATTTATTAGTGGTGTAAGTAATTTGATATTAAGTATTTTCCCCTCTCAAACTATCAGTGCTAGTTTAAATACTATTAGTATTATATTTATTAGTGGTGTTAATAATTTAATATTAAGGAATTCATTGACCATTTCTTGTCTAGTGGAAGTCCATCAGAACTGGCAGATGTTTTAGGTGAACTACAGGAGATGAATGCTATATTACACCCTATACTAGCAAGATATAGTACTCTGCTTAGTTCCAATTCTGCTGAGGTAAGCCATTGCAAGTGGTGCTAGGGAATAACAGGGGCCGCAGAGCACCCTAAGATGTGTGTGTGTGTGGGGGGGGGGGGGGGGGGGATGTGCTAAGATTGGAAAATATAAGAGACTATTAGGGGGAAAGGTAAAAAGTCGGGGGAGGGGGGGCAAATATAACGAAACAAGGAGATCCTGGATTCGAGGCTAAGCCTGTACACACAGGAGTTTTAAGAGTCATCAATTAACAGTCATTTTGTCACATTATTCTTAGGATTTACTTCCTTCTGACAACAGTCTGCCAGACAGAGTTGCCGAGACACTACACAATTTGAGCCATGCATACCATGCTCTGTCTGACCTGACCTTTAACTTCAGGTCCCCAGAGCCTCGGCATCTTAATGTGCTCCCACCTCTTTCTGGACATGTGGGCGCAAGTCCAATGTTGTCTTCTCTTTTTCCAGGAATGCAAAATCCTGGATCACAAAACACCCAACAGGTAAGATACACTCGGCATATATTCTTTAGGAGGTTTCTTTGTTTATCAGGGTGTACTTTTGGTGTAAGCTTTAGTAGTCATGATTCAAAATTTATTTCATTGATGCCCTGAAACATTCTCTGGGCTGATCAATGTTGGGCCATTGCTAACTCACAGATCAAACCCTGAAACAACCTCTGGGCTGAGTGACACATAAACTTTACTCACATGTGTTGCTGAGTCAAGGATTTGAACCTAAGACCCCAATGGTAAGGGACAAAGATAATTTAATGACCTCTTTGTAATTTTTTTCTCAGGGTTCAACAAGTGTTAACGCCTCAGGCAGTAGAGTGCACATTGTCCCAGCCATTGCCTTCACGTCAGTGATCACTAGCTCCATACCCCGCCCACATGGCAACCATCCCAATAACCCACCCACCTCTGGACCTGACACTCGCACCAACCAGTCACCTGGCTTTATGTTAAATTTTGGATCTCTGGGCAACAGTGGTAGCCATGGTAACCAAGGATCCAATGGCACTCAGAGAACAACTGCTAATAGTGGGTCGCAAACAACATCAACATCGAGTGGAACACGTACAACAACCAGTGGAGCAGATAGTGTGCGAATTGTCATGGATGACATTGTAGCGTTACTCTCTAATTCTAGCAACCCAGTGACATCACACAGTGAGACGTCAAGAACAGCTACTGCTACGCCCTCCCCTGGACGCAGCCAAGGAGATAACCAGACACAAACCCAGAACTCTGGTACGGCAGGAACATCTCGTGTTATCCCAAGGATAGGGCTCGGGTCGCTGCCATTGAATTCAAGTCACCCTGATCCTCTAGTTCCTTGTGAATCCTTTCATTTTGGCCCCAGGGCTCACCAACCACATGGAACACAGGGAGCCCAAGAGCAGGAGAGAACCCAAGAAGAGCATGCAAGTAGGGAGGCCACACAGGAATCTCAGAACCAAGGCCCTCCACAGTCATTTTCTGATGTGTTTGCATCTATGTTTCAAGGAGCTAGTGCTAGACCTAGTCAGACTCCTTCACAAGGTATTAATGATTTCAATTTTTCTCTGATTTACCAACATTGATCACACAGTGACCAGCTTATCCCCATGAGAATAAAAACCTTTGCGAATGAACTTGAATATAATGTTGTATCTTGCAGGTAGAACAACAAGAAGTGATAGTTCTGACCCACTTGGTTCAACAGGCCAGGTAGTAGAGACATTGATAGACCTGTTGGCAAGGACACAAGATGATGACACTTCTACTAGTGGCGGCAGTCAGTCAAGGGAACAATCGGGACGACAGGTGATTGATATGTTTTGTACACTCATGAAGTTTGCTCATTCATTCATTCAGATTCATTCATCCATCCATCCATTCATTCATTCACTCATTCATTCATCTATCCATTCATTCATCCATTCATTCATCCATTCATTCATCCATCCATCTATCCATCCATCCATCTATACATTCATCCATCCATACGTCCATCCATCCGTCCGTCCGTTCGCTCGATTCGTTCGTTCGTTCGTTTGTTTGTTCATTCGTTCATTTTATTCATTTATTCTTTCTGTTGCCATAATTTTTTCAGAGGACCACAAGTGGACCAGCATTAGACCTTGATATCTTACGAAATGTTGTAATGAGTTCCATTGGTGAGGCAAGCAGTGGAGAAATAGGTAAGAAACTAGTACCTTTTGATTTTTCATTAAAGATGAGAATCAAATTCATCTATAAGTTGATTATAGAGGCTTTGCAGCATCACATGAAGGCAGCCATGACAAGAGGCACAACAATAGTCTCTTTCACTTGGGAAACTGAATTCTTTCTCATGCAAACAAGATTAAAGCAGATTCAGTTGTTTCTGCCTCCTGTCATGGCTGTCATCATGGGATGGTGCAAAGCCTCAGTTTTCAATGTTATATAAACTTGGTTGCTGCAAGCTACAGGTCAATTTATTTTTTTGCTGTCATCAATGAAAATGAATCTGTCAGTAGCTTTTAAAGTTTTGACTGGGGGCAGTAAAAACCTAATTCTGACAGGCATTTAGCAACCACCAAGTTCTCATGATATTTTTTAAATGCTGTGTAAATTTATTTATAACATTCTCTGGAGGAAAGAATAGATAAAAAAATGTCAAAGAAGTTACAGAAGCTTTGCGCTATTTTATTTTCACTTAGAATGTTAAATGTAAAGTGGTGTTTTTATGCCTCCACAGGTTCTCATCAGACTATAAATGACTTCATAAATCAGCTGCCGCAAGAAGGTGAAGAACTGAATGCTCCCTCGGATGGCGTGATAGAAGGACGTGAGTATGTTATTATTGACGTACAATAAAACACATGGCATGACCAGGGATGGACTAAGTTTATTTACTGTAGTTTGTGTTTAATATACTTTGTTTAATTTTTGCAGCACTTTTAAACAAGCTGATTGAGCGGTTTGGAATGGTCATGTCTTTACAAGATATAATATTTATTATGTTAGGTAAGTCTTGGAGTTCGACACAAATTGAAAGATGGATTGATGGATAAATATAGAAGGATAGAATGAATGTGTGAACAAACAGTCATATGGATGGGTGGACAGACAGATGTATACTGATAGGGAAGTGGAGTGATGGGATAGAAGTAATGGGTGGACAGATAAAAAGATGCAAGGAATGAAAGAGGGATGAAAAGATGAATGAAGAAATGGAGTAAACAGATGGCTGAAATAGAGGGGTGAAAGAATGCAAAGAGGGAATGAATGAATGAATGGATGAAATCTAAGGAAAATAAAAAAGAATGCAGAATTAATAATATATGAACTGTTTTGCATATTATTCATCAGGTCAATCAGAACCGTATGCGCGCGTTCACAGACTCCTCCGCGAGTATCTCAATAATGATTTATTAAACGGAGAACAAGCTTCAGACCAAAACATACAGGTAAAAACATGAAACCAGTAATAGAGGGACACCTTTGTTTGTTGGGGTGGCAGAAAGTGCCCCATATGTAGATGTTTGGATTACTTTTGGGGGTATCTATGGGTTATGGGGTAGAGAAATAATCCCCTATGGAATTTATTTTTGATTGTGTACCAAATAATGTTTTGATTGTTGGGTTTCAGAGAGTATCTTCTGATATAGCGGCTGAGCTGGTTAATGGAATGCGTGAGAGTTTGGTAAGATATTGTTGAATACTGTTGTCATGCAGTCATCATGATCGCGTTAAACAAAAGTATTTGATAGAGACAGCTATGACATTCTATGACTTGACATCATCATCATCATCCACCATCATTATCAGCAGCAGCAACAGCTGGCATCACCATCATCACCATCACTGGCATCATCCATCATCATCCATCATAATATCATAATCAGTCATCATCATTATCATCATCAGTCATCATCATTGGCATCATCTAGCAATGGCATCATTAATGTCATCATTATCATAATCAGTCATCATCATTGGCATCATCTAGCAATGGCATCATTAATGTCATCATAATTATCATCATCAGTCATCATCATTGGCAACATCACCTTCATTATCATCCAACATGATGATCTACCATGATCTGTCATCATCTTCATTAACCATTAGCAATGGCATCATCAATGTCATCATCATCATTATCGTCATCAGTGCATCATCATGATCACCAGTGTCTTTTCTCCTGTTGTTAGCTAACACCTTCTTATTCCCCCTTTAGATGTCTGTTCCTTCTAGAGATGACATCGATATAAATGCATCAATGCAAAGTTATCTAGAACATTCAATTCAAAGAGTTCTAATAATGGCAAGAGACTTAGGTTAGTACCCGCCGAGTAACATTTCTCTAAAACAACCACAAAATGGGGAGAAGGAGGGGGGGGGGGGGGGGGGCTGTAAGCATTCAATAAGCAATAAGCAATAGACTTTTTCTAGTTACCATAATTAATGTTGTAATATTTGACAGCCAACATACTAGCACAGATATATTCCCAAATGTCCAGGAAAGCACAAAGGAAAATGCAAAAAAGTATTTTGACTTGGGGCTAACCCTGCATCTCAACAGCAAGAAACTGGAGTATTAAATGAACCCTTTATGTTAACTTCTCTTAGTAACCCAGCATGGTTAAGTAAGTCCAATTTGTTCCCATGGTTTTAACTTGCCCTCCTCCCTCCCCACCCTCATCCTTGTAAAGATGCAGGTAAGGTTTTTGCATCCCTATAGTATTGTTAATGTTAGCCTCTTACTCTGAGGAAGGACTAACAGTCTGAAACGTCAGTTTAACAAAGCTTCTTACAGTGATTCAATTTATCCATAAGTTCCTACTGTTGTTAATGTCATTTGATTTTCATTTTATAGATGATATTGAATTTGCTGCTCAATTCCCTGGCCATGCCCAGCGCTCTTGTACAGACTTGTGTATCTTATTAATCATGTGTCTTCGTGATGGGGTGCAAGGAGCACAGAACATAATAACAAGGAGATTGGTGAGTACAGCTTACCAAAGTCTGAAGGTTTTTGAATGATCTCTAGGAATAATCTCCTTCAAACCTGAACATCTTCTCACATAAAGCAGTTTTGGTATGTCTGTCTATAGCTCACCGCACAAACACAGTTGTAACATGGCAAGGCATACGTGAGACCATTCACGTTGCTTGATAGTTTACTACTCCATCCAATCAAACATAAACATGGTGCAGAAATAGTCATGCCAAGGTCACGGCACTGTCAGACCAATAACACTGTGAGAAAAAATCAGCCAATTAAAATTCTAGAAAACATAATGGTCATGACACAGCATGCTTACGGCAGAGCTTTTCCCAACATGCGAAAATTGCTTTGACCACTACTTATGTGTACTTTTTTATTCCAGCCATCCTTCACTCTCACACGAGGTGTTCATCCGATGGTCATGAGGAGCTTCCAAATGACAGTGATGCAGAATATAAATACTGCTAATACACTGAGGCCACAGAGAGAAGAATCTCTCAATCAGTATGTGAAAAGAAAGGAAGCGAAGAAAGATGAAGGCAAACAAGCCCATGCAGCAGAACAATCTTCAAATGTGGTATGTTAGAACTTCTAAATTGCATGTTTGCACATTTTGGAAGTTTGCACCCAATTTTCTTTTCAATGTCATGTCATCATTTTGTTGATAAGTCTACTCATCTCCTGCCAATTTTGTAGACATGTGAAGTAGATAAATTGCATTGGTATGTCATCACATTCAAGCAAATCACTTACGTCTGTGAAAAATTGATGATATACTGTACAGCCATGCAGTGACCATGCAGTGTCTGAGCATTTTCTTTGGATGAGCATTAATCTTGTGCACTGTGATTGGTTGATTCAATAGGTGTTGTGTATTCTGTATTGTTACCGTGCTGCGCCCATTATGTTCCAAAGTGATATGAAAACTAATCTATATGAAAGTCTACTTTTACCGTAGCATTCGATTGCAATGTTTCAAGTTTGTGTTATATTTTTAGGTCGATAGTTCAGAGGTTAACAGCCAACACTCTGACGATTCTGAGGCATTTGAAACTCCTCCCGCTTCACTGTCTGCTAATGATACCAATGAAGACAAACACACGTCATGTGAGGATGCCATGGAATTAGACCCTAAAGATGAGGAAGATATTGATAAAGACAAACTGTCTGCTAAGCACAATGATGAAGCCAAACACATGGAAATAGAGTCTGGAAATGGTGAAGAATGGAAAAGAATTGTACCAGAGGTGAGCATAGTAACATAATACTGTCCAGTATAGACGTCTTTACCTTGGGCGTAATGTTCTCCCATTTCAGACCACATGTCATTCCCTAGAGTATCCTTTCTTTATTTAACAATTGCTCCTGAGAAGACACATGAATATCCCCCCTCTCCTTCCCTTTTCCCCTCCCCAGTCCCCTCTCCCTCTCCCTTCTTCTCTCGCCCAAAATTCCCTACCAGAGGGCCGCTACGCAGGCTAACATGAATATGGATATAACTCAAAAACAAAATCTTATTCTCAAAAGAATAACACATGGTTTGAAATGAGAAAACGTTACGCCCAAGCTAAGTATATCTCATGTTAAGAGCTTGATAAAGTTGTCCAATTAAAATTTTGATATGCTTTTTCTTTCTTCTCAGGAATGGGTACCTATTATCAACCGTGATGTGATACGACAATTACGAGTTCCTCAGCAGGCTCCATTCAGTGATGCTTATCTTAGCGGCTTGCCACCAAAGAGAAGAAAGGTATCAGTGGTAGTCTGTTAGAATAACCGCCAAATTAATATTATCAGAGTACTAATATGACCATCAAAAATTATTGACTGTGATTGGTCTTCTACTTTTTGATTTTTTTAAAATCATTGTGCAAAAAAGGTAAAACATTCACTGTGCAAAAAAAATGTTCAAAATTTTTTTGGGTCATATTATTAAAATTTGATTAAATACAAATTACTTTGTTATTAGTAGTAATTCCATCCATTTACCCAAATTTTCATTTAATCTTGCATCTTGCATTCATCCATTCACTCTCCAACCATTCCATTTGCGCCTAGATTTGTTCATTTTCCCCCATCAGTCTATTCACCCATACTATCCAGTTATTTGTCATTCATTCATTCCATCTATCCACCTATACCATTTACTCCATTCATCTATCCAGTTATTTATCTCATTCATCCCCCATTTATACCATCTATTCCATCCATCCCATTCACCTATCCCATTAATTCCACCCATCTATCCCATTCATCTATGCATCTTTCTACTCTCTTATCCTATTAATTCCATCCACCCATCTATCCCATTCATTCCATCCTTCCACTCATGCATTTCTATCTTTCCAACATTCATTCATTTTATTTCTTTTTCCAGACTGCAGATCAGAGAGCCATCTGTCCATCAGAAGAAACCATCCCGTCAATTGTGAGACAAGCTGTGCTGGCTGCTGGAGTTACGCCCAGGACCAGTATGGAAGGTATGATGTATTCATAATAATAATGATAGTACCAAACAATGTAAAGAAAGAACTTGAAATTTTACACACAGATCAAACCCTGAAACAGCCTCTGGGCTGATTTAAGCCAGGGCACGGCTAACTCACAGATCAAACCCTGAAACAGCTTCTGGGCTGATTTAAGCCAGGGCACGGCTAACTCACAGATCAAACCCTGAAACAACCTCTAGGCTGATCTAAGTCAGGGCATGGCTAACTCACAGATCAAACCCTGAAACAGCCTCTGGGCTGATTTAAGCCAGGGCACGGCTAGCTCACAGATCACACCATGAAACAACCTCTGGGCTGATCTAAGTCAGGAAACGGCTGACCCACAGATCAAATTGGAATTTAGCGTGTTGAACGCAAGGCTCCAGAGGTGATAGGCGAATGCACTACCGCTACACTACCCTTGATTCTGAAGATAATTCATGAAAACAACCTTCATATATCATGTCACGTTATTGTACGACATATACGTTACAGTCGTTTTTATGCGTCTATGAAAAGTCACGGCACTGTAGTGTCATTGCGTGACCGTGCCGTGTGATTGATGCAAGAGTGTCGTCAGCGTGACAGCGCTGAGTGCCACTTCACAGTCGTACAAAGTCTAAACTAGAGTAGTTTTTGTATGACGTTCAAAGCAAGTGCACCCACAAAGAGGCGCGCAGAATTTTGGACCAATGAAAACACTCAAACACGGTGCCGTCACAGGATACAGTACAGGAAGGCTTTACATTAAATTTAATTGGTGTTAGTGGTTTATCTTTAGAGGAAGAATTAACGTTTCCAAAAGAGATGTGCTCAATCGTCCAATATCTTTAAAACAAAGCTATTTTGGGGTATTTCCAATATTCAATTTGTCCATCAACAATTAAAAGATGAAACGTTTAGTCAATCTTTTAATGTGTGATTGCAGGAGGCGACCTAGACGCTGATTGGCCTCTTTTTCCTGAACATCATAAAAATCTCCCTTTTTGTTTCGTTTATGTGGCTTGAGTTTTTTCTCTGTCTAGGGTCTTCCTTTTTCTGTTACAAGGACTATTTTGTATCTGTTTGTCCATTTTTTTAATCCATTTTTTCTTTCTTTTGTTTGTTTCTGTTGACTTTTCTCTTTGACACCTTTTATTCATATTTTATCCAACTGAATAAACTTTTCTTCCCGTCTTTTTCAATAAATCCAACATTATTAAACATTTAGTTTACCATATTCTCCCCTGTTCAAACATCTTTACTTTTTTTTTGGCATCACTTGAGACGCCAAATTTACGACCTCATTATAAACGCAAACTTAACGCGCTAATTACCTTCTTATCGCCTCGCAATTCATTTTATGCTAATGTTTTGGATTTTTTTTCCTTTTGTCAGCTGTTGCGAGTGCAGCTCGTCAAAGTAATGATCTTCAGGGCTCTTTTCGTGAAGAAGTTAAAAGAGCCGTAAAGACGAGGACTGATAAGGATACAGATTACAACCCAGAACGATTTCCCAACACAAAAGATTATCTTGAGAAATAATTGAAACAAATCACCGCGAACGGACAGTCGTTCGTATTTTCTAGATGTTGGTTCGATAGTTGATCGAAGTGCGTTCAGCTGACCAGTACTATTTGCCATGTAGAGTACATATGAAGAACCTTTCAATGTTGTTTAGATATTTTTCAATTGTTTTTATGTTCGTCAAAAATTTGTCCTTTGTTCCTGTTTTTTTTCATTTGATTCTTATATTCTTTCTTGTTTTCCCTTTCTCTTCCTTTTATCCTTTTTTCTTTCTTATTACCTTTCTTTCTCTTTCTTCCTTTTCCTCTTCTTATTCTCCCTTTCTTTCCTTTTTTCTTCCTCTCTTTTACCTATCTTTTTCCTTCTATATTTCTTTACCTCTTCCTTTCTCTTCCTTTCAACCTCTCTCTCTTTCTTTTTCTTTCATCCTTTTTACACGTAGAAAAATATTACCAAATTGCACAAAATATTAGATAGGAATCCGCTATAATCCTATTAGTCCATAGCGTCCAACTTGTAAATCAGCTTAACGGTAGTGGACTTGATAAAAATTCAGAAGCTGATGTACAACTTCCCTCCCGAAATAAAATAAAATCCTTGGATCAAAAACAGTTGTTAGTTTTAAAAAATTAGTTGAAATAAAAGTGAATGAAATCCGATATACGTGGATCGAAGCATTTGTCTTATCTCGTAATGGATAATGCATAAGAAGCCCCAAGCAAGGAAATAAAAGGAAATGCCTTTGATACTCGAATCCCATTTTCTGATCTTTGACTTATCGATAAAAAAAGTAGTTTGAGATCACGAAAGGCCGTGTATGAAATTCTTGGTAGGAAACCAAAATTTTCAAACTTTGCCTGTGGGATTGAACTGTTTATGTTACCTCTAAATATTTATGAAAAACAATATAGTTTGAGATCACGAAAGGCCGTGTATGAAATTCCTAGAGGAAAACCAAAATTTTCAAACGGTGCCTGTTTATATTGAATATTTATAGTCTGAGAGATTAGTTCAAGGTAATTTAGATGCAAACATAAGTAAAATTTTTAAAAAAAGAATTAAAAAAACACTTTTTTTTTCAAGCCTTTATAGTGAATTTAATTCTAGTGGCCCAAGGTGATATTTGAGGCACTCCACATGCCAAGTTTTCACTGGTGTAGAATATTATCAATGAGGTTAAATATTCATTTTTTTCGAGGCTTTATGTTTGATTCTGAATGTCGAAATAGATTTAAGGTGGTTAATCATCGGTGGTGGTCCGAATAATGATACATGAGGAACTCCACATCGTACGCTTCGCGTATCCAAGACTTAATAATTATATTCTGGCACTCGTACTTTTTCGAATGTTGACTACTTTAGACTTAAAATAAATAAGATTACGATCGGTATTTATTTGATTTAGTAAACTCAAAAATCTCATCTTTTCTTTTCAAGACATTTCCGACCGGTTATTTTATTTATTACGATCGGATAAGAGTTGGATAATGAAAGTGGTCCTAAGATGAAACATGAGGAACCCCGCATCCTTTAAATGTTTGCAGTAATATTATGATTGACGTGTGAATTACTATAAACTATCTCAAGGTACCGCTACCGAATAATAAAAATGGTTCTAAGATGAAACATAAGGAACTTCGTATCCTTGAAATGTTTGAAATAAAATGATTAGTTTGTTACTTGCGAACTTCTCTTGTCGCTATTTCAGATCGGAGACTCTAGACCGCGCGGTTGTCATTATTAATCATAAAAATTGGTCCCAGAATGAAGCGTGAGGAACTCCGCACCCTATAAATATTTACACTAAAAATTTAAATCATGTTAAAAATTTGTAATGATTTTGATTTGTGAGACTTTTCACATTACTTCTGTATCGCTTTTCCAGACAGCTCCGACTAGTTATTTCAGTTCAAAGGAAACAAGTTGTCAAAGAACACAAGGTCCTCATAATATGAAACAGGGCAACTCCGCGCCCTAGAGAAACGCTGAAAATAAAGATCGATCTAAAACGACTACGATTATGGATTCTCATGAATTCTTTTGAAGGAAAACAAAAGTGGTCCTAAGATGATACATGAGGAACTCCACAGTCCTGGAAAAAGTGAAACTCGAGGAACAGACACCCGCGGCATTTACCAACTTGAATTAACATTTGAAATGTTGCATGCCGCATGTTCGTTTTTACTTTCACGTGTATTGAATACCTAACACGTTTCTGTGATTAATAGAGTACATACAAACGTATTTTTTAACTGAGTACGCGTCAAAATAGCCGATGGCGCGCGGGGAAAAAAATCACCGAATTCAAAATCTGAGTTCTCTTCTGTCATAACAAAACATTCGCCGGTTATTACCTCTAGAGACGTTATTAATCAGAATATCCTTCTTAATATCAAACTTTTGATCTTACGCTAAATTTCTAAGAATTTCCTGAATTCATAATATTCGGAGCCCTTTGATGGCTTTGATAACCATTAAGATCGTTACCTCTCCAATATTATTCCCAATTCAAATTTAAAATTTGAGAGCATGTTTTTGATATTCTTTTGGAAGATCCCGAAAAGGATAATTACTTTGTTTGACCATTTTTAATTTTTTAGTTTTTAGATATATTGTTATTTGGGAAATAATTAATGAAAGTTTTGGCCTCCGTGTTGCTTTGGATAATTTAATTTTAGACATCGAATCGTTCATTTGAGGAAGTTTAATTTAGTCGATTTTGTTGGAGAACGGTTTTCATTGGAGCTATAGGTGTGTTCGATGCTTGCCTCAAAGATATCTATGCCAGCTTGAAATATACCTTGGTAATTGTGTTTTCTGCAGGTTTAAGTATGACCTTCCTTCGATGAAGCATGTTAGTGACTTTAGATAGAATTTTAAAATATTTTCTTCGATTCCTCCATTTTTTTTCTTTTCTTCTTTTTTTCTTCGATTCTGTTGCATTTTTTCTTATCCCTATCAACCAAATTCTACAACCAAAATTTCAATTAAAAATGCCCCTCACAATCACGACACGACAAACCAAACCCTGAAACTCATTTAAAAAGATCCTTCAGTCTTTCAACCAAGCGTTTAATAATTGAAACAGCATGTAACTCTATATAATAAAGGTTATGTACATATTGCATTCCTCAGCACATTCATGTGGGAAATTTCCTAATTCCTTGGGTGACCAAAAACGAATACCTCACATAAAAAAATGCATCTTTAATATATTGTTACGCAATGCAATATCAAATCCGTGTCGCCTTGACTTGGAAATATTATGCTGCATGATTATTGTAAAGGTGATGATATTCAACAGATTATTTCAGTTTCATCCAAAAACAAAGACATCTTCGTATACTATTTTCACAAAATTATTAGTTATAGTAAGGAAGTCCGAGTGATAGCAGAATATTTTCCTATAATATTTTAACCGTCTTTCCTCACGGCTTGTGCAAAACAATTTTCTCGTTGATCAAGAAAGTTTTTAGCTTTACAGCAAAAGAAAGGCCACGATAATTTATCTGTGGAGGCCTCCTATATGATAGCCATTATAGCGAGCAACAAACGTTTTGCTCTTGTTCTTTCCCTAAGATGAGGCTCAGTTGTTTAACATTATTACTTTTAAATGTTTTATCAAGCAAAGCACTAAAGAAAGAAAGGATGTACAAGGGAATGTCGTGGATCGAAATGCAAGAATATAAAATCTTGAAGGTAGAGGGTTGGTGGAGAATGAGTTGTCAGTGGGGCTTAGGCTTGGGGAGAGCAAAATGGCGTTGTTAGGGAATCTAGCTGTCTCAACGCTACACTCATCCAGCTTTGAATGCGCGTGGACGACTATATAAAAACAGCGCAAGTCGGTCCTGTCCAGAAACCCTTAAAGGTCAGTTTCGCCAACAAATCTAGTGCATCCAACCATGCCAAACACTATGAGATGTTCAAGACGTTTCAACCTGACAGAGAATAAGTCAAAACTAAAATATCCACCAAGAAATCTAATAAAAATAAAATGAAATAGAATACATCCTGGTGCAAAACACAGAAACATAATCAAGAATACAATACATCCTGCAACAAAAAGAATATGATACATCCTGCAACAACAGGAGACCTGACCAAGAATACAATACATCCTGCAACAAAAAGAATACAATACATCGTGCAACACCAAGAAACTTGACCAAGAATACAATACATCCTGCAACACCAAGAAACCTGACCAAGAATACAATACATCCTGCAACACCAAGAAACCTGACCAAGAATACAATACATCCTGCAACACCAAAAAAAAGTTTTCAACTTTACATCTCTGTTTCCAATACAGGACCCGAAGTGGAAGCCTCCTTACCGAACGGCTTGGCTCTGGGACCATTTTTTGACAAGCGATTGCCGTTGCACAGAAGATCTTGAAGACCCTTTCGGAACTCTTTACTGGATATGTAATAAACGATAGGGTCGGAAGCAGAATTGATAACAACAAACAGCGCGCATACACTGAACAACTGATAATAGTATTCATATTTCACGAACTGAGGGAAAAACCCTAGGGCCAGGCGAAACACATTCAATGGTAGCATAGTAACGGCAAAGATGACCACGAGTGGTGTCAGGATTCTCTGTGCTTTCTTGTTTTGCTTGAGTCGTCGCCTTTCTTCTTCCTTGAAGAGTTTGCTCTTTGCAGCTTCTTCTCCGTGCATAGTCTTATGGAAGGTGTTGCTCTGTCGCAGTTGAGCGGAGATCTTCCAGTATGTAACAGTTATGATGCCGAGGGGCAGCAGATACCAAAAGATTGCCAAGGATACAGCGTAGGCTTTGAGCACAAAGGTTGGCCCGTCTGGGTAACATTGTGCTGAGACTGAAGAAGAACGATAAAGAAAAAACGGATACAACGGAGCTGCGACCACAGCAAACGACACCAACCAGATCAGAACAATCTTGAGCGTCACTCTCTTGGATGACTCGACTTTCTTTACGAAAACTTTACGGCTGATGATATTTTTATACCTCTCGATGGCAATCACCGTGATGGACCAAATGGAAGCACCAAAAAAGATGTCTGTGGCAGGTGCCACGTAGAGACACAAGAATTTACCAAATGGCCAACCTGATGTGTTGTGTATTGAATTGGCCACTAATGGAAAGTTAACTAGGAGAACTCCCAAATCAGTGATGGCGAGATTTCGCAGGTACAAGTTCATGCTCGTCTTCATGTTAGCACGTCTGGTAATGACAACACACACCAGAATGTTCCCTAAAACACCAACAAGTGCGATAGCAACCTGTAGTGTTAGCTTGAAGACTTCCAGGGCTAGTGGCTCACAGTAATAAGAACACGAAGGGCTTTCTGTTGTATTCTGGAAACTTAAATTTGCCCTTGACGACTCATTTGCTCTTTCTCCGCCAGTTAAATTCATGTTTTGATAGCAAGTCAACTGAAACAAGAAACTGAAGTTGGCCTACAGTGGTAAGGTTAACTACTCCTCTCGATTGCACGACAGATTCAAGGTGCTGATAAATGATTCTTCAATAATAGCACTCTCTTATGACCAGTCGTTTGAGTTATCAGCTGTTGTGGTGTACGCCAATTCTCCGCAGACAACTCCCTCTGTAAATAGCCTGTCAAAGTTAAGGCTATTGAGGACTTTGATTAGTTCGAGTATGATCGATGTAGGATAAAATAGGATTTACCCTAGAGCGAGCGTTATGTGTCGGATTATGTCCTCTGGACTCCACGTTAACTGGCTTAAGTGAAGCACTCGTAAAGCGTTCACAAGTATATAGCCCACACTTCAGAGGGTTTTGTTTAGCCTAATAGCTTTTAATGAGTACAATCTCCAATCCTTATCGGAAGCCTACTATAGCGCACGGAAATCATCATCTAATCTGAGCCCTCGAGATTGACATTTCTAAATTATCTCCTAAGCGCCACAAGAAAATCCTATCAAGCCCAACTTTATTGTTTTCAATTTACCCAAACACATATTCGCTACACTTTAGTCTTATTCTGATATATCTTCATTTATACCAATTCAATTCGCGGTAGGTGGCCGGATCTTGCACTAAGTCTAAAATCCAATTAACATCCACAATATTCACAGCTGTTTTGATATATCTTTGAGCGAGCCAGACTTCAGATGTAAATACTATTAGGATGATAAAATACAATATTAGGAAGCCATGTGACGAAACTACATTAGGTGATGTTATCATAGTGCACTTAGCGCTGACAACCTTAACACTGACTAGAATGGTAGGAAAAGTATAACAGAATTCGAATAAGGGGGGAAAAATTCCACTTATCATTCTCATTTTTCTTTTAATTAATTGATCCAAGAGTTAATTTGAGGCAGATAATTTAAAAGCAGTGGGGGAAAGTAAAATGACGTCGTTTCTATGGAGATGGGTCGATTAAGTAATTAATTGTGCTGGCCACACGTAAAAACCAATGATCCTTGTGTTTGTTTTGCCAATGACTGAATAAAAAATTTCTGTATATCCTTACTTACATGGCCTCCGTTTTGGAAGTCTGAGAAGAGGAGAAGAAGCCGTGGACCTCGGGAAGGGGCAGGGGGGTAGGGGGCAGTGGGGTAAGGGGCAGTGGGGTAAGGGGCAGGGGGACAGGGGGATAGAAGGAAAGACTCCTCATCCCAACCACTTCCATTTGAACACCTGAACATTGATATTTCAATCACAAATCATTTATTCTTAGGTAAATACCCTAAGCTACAAAAAATGGTGACAGCGATCCTTCAAGAAATCCAGTCGAGGCACGAAATTGCGTTACTGCGTTACTCGGAACAACAAAGTGCTGTGACAAAGTTCCTTCAGGCAAGACACTCGAGATGTGAGATTGCGCTCCTTTTTGAGCAGCTTTCGCGATAGATGGCGTTATTGCATACCTCTGATTCACTAAGAATGACGGGAGATTTCGGTACTTGTCTACTTGCTTAAACGGTGACCGATTGCTTTATTGATCAAACCTCCGTTACCTTACGTCTAGTACTGTTTTCTAGCTTTTACAGAACAGCTTCTTTCTCTTTCATTGCTTTTTAACCTCCGTTACCTTACGTCTAGTACTGTTTTCTAGCTTTTACAGAACAGCTTCTTTCTCTTTCATTGCTCTTCTCTTCCTGGAAAAATCTCCAAGAAGACTCACCTACAAAATAAAAACGAAATTCAAAACTTCCAGTTTAAGAATGAGCGACAGGTGACGGCTAACACACCAAACATTTCTGCACTGTGTCAGCGTTCCTAGGCAACGCGTGACAATTGATCGATTAAAACGATTGCTTTCAGGCTCAAGCACTCAAAATTATCACAATTGCTGGTTTTTAATCATTCCCAAGAGAATGAAATATCAAAAGACACGGCGGCCATGTTGGAGGATATAACAAGAGACTAATGATTAATTTTTGCTAAATTCACCCAGCAGTGGCGGCTGTTAGATAGCCTCCTTTGCAGAACCATCAATATCATAATTTTTCAGTGTTTTAACATTAAAAAATCCTTAAAGTCTTCCATGAAGATTTTCCCCTTGACAACGAGACGTTAGATAAAATATTTTTAAAAAGATAACCATTCTACTCATCCAATTTGATTTACTAAACAAACATATTCCTTTACTCGTTTGCTAAGGTCACTAAATGTCTTGACGCAGACAATAATGGACAAGTAGATAACGAATAGAAATCTTCAGCCGGCTCTCCAACTCCAAGTCTTCCTCCTCGGATTGCTGTCGGGAGACTTCGGGAGTAATCGATATGCTATCGTTAGTTCTGTCTCTTCATATCCTAAAATGTCAAGACATTTTACAATTTCGAATCATCTCAAGGAATTCAGGAGTATTTGGTTTGGCGTGGTCGACATGACAACACGAAGAGCTAAGAGCTATTTTGCCCAATGGCCTGCTTTTGATACAAGCGTCGCCTTTAGTTATATATCCATGTAGGGTTATCCTGCTTGCAGAGGTCTTCTTCTGCCCACCAAAAATTAATTTATTCATGCGGGATTCCTGTGGATTTGGCGGGAAAAGGGTACATTACCGCTCCCCCCCCCTTCCTTATAATCGATAACTCGCTACGCCCCTGGTTCTAGTTACTGTGGCCTCAAATATTAACCACACCCTCGCGCACTTTCACACCATTATTGTTGCGTGCCACAGTTACCCGGGCCTTTTGCATCAACTTCTTTTGCGACTTAATCCCCATCCCACTCCACTCGCTCATTTAAAAACCTGAACTTAAAATACGACGGAACTCTCGCCGACATGGGAAAGCATTGTAAACCCTGGCACCAAAGCCATCAACCCAGTCTCGAATAATCGGAAATGGCGGTAAATAACTCACCGTTTCGGACTCGTACAAAGCTTCATTTTGAAGTTCTTCCGTCGTAAGGTCTTTTTCATCTTGTGGTGGACGTCAGGATTAGATTTGATCGCAGGAAAAGGACATTGTTTATTTGTGAAATGTTTACATCGTTCTGATTTGTTTTTTTCCTTTTAGCGTACGTTCCTTGGTTCTTTTGGTCAACGAAAGTAATTCAAGTGGTGGTAGTTTACCCAGCCCTTGTGAATACCTCGTTTGATAAGGGTTTAATTTTGTTCGATTTTTAAGGCTTAACTTGTCGAATTTTAATCTACTTTAACCAAGATTTTCTTTGTAAGAGTTTAATAAACGGTTTAATTTTGTTCGATGACTTTAAAGGCTTAACTAGCGTCGAATTTTAAACTCTCTTAACCCACGATTGATTCCTCTTGCCATTCTTGGTAAACGGGTTTAATTTTGTTCGGCCTTTTAAAGGCTTAACAAGTTGGATTTCAATCTCTCTTAACTCAGAACGATTGACTCTCGTCATTCTTGGTAATATCAGTAGTAGTATTAACCCTAATTTCGAGGTCGAGTTTTTGTCTGCGAATATGTAGGCGTTTCTTCTTCAACTTGCTATTGAATTCATAAAATGTTTTCAAACTCCATAACTCGAGAACGCTAGCAATCCTAATGTTGAAAACGGTTTTCAAATTCTACGATTTTTAACTACATATTTTACATACTTTAAAGTTGAAGCGTTTCCCTAAATAAAAACTTCTAGCAAAACGTTCAAATTCGGCGCTATTCTCCAGCGTAAACGTGGTACCGGTTTTCAGAACACCATAGAGTTCGACTTATAGTGACTAATCCTATTACGTTTCTGATAAAACCTCGATATTATAGCGTTCCAGTGTTAAGCAGCTTTTCTTTTCTACTTGAAAGATACTGTCAATGTCATGACAAATTTAATCCATCTCTTACAGGTGAAATGTAAGAAATTTTTTTTTCAGTTGTATCCATATTCATTTTTCTTTATCTGCGCAACCTACGCGTTAAATAAAAAAATGATAATCAAGAGAATCAGACAGCGCGAAACTCTATTATCAAATCTAAAATCATTTTATGAAATCAATATTTATTACAAATATATTAAGTTTAAAGTCAAAAATTATTTACGAAAACTCAGATTACATCTTATAATTTACAAAAAAATTTAATCCCAAGAGTTAAATAGTTAATATATTTTCCTAAACACACGTTTAATTTTTTTATTTTAGTTCTTTAGGTTAAAAGATTTTTACTATTTAAAACAAAGTTGTCATCCAATCCCATGATGCCTAGTAAACCATAGTCACCAAAATTCCCCTCTTTAGGGGGGTGGGTATTTTTTTGTTATTTGGTTCTTGTTGCATCTCTAGATTTGTATCCATTGATATCCAGGTAATGATTGACATCTTGGAAATGGGCTTCCTGTGGTGCGGCAAAATTCCTTCCAAGTCTTTACTCAGCTCAGACATAACACAGGAAGCCCAGTTGTGTGCATGAGGTCATCTTCGCATCAAGTATTCAATGTCGTGAGGTTCCTTAGGGCATTCATTACTAAGGACCTCATGTCCATCTTTTGTTATTAGAACATCATCTTCAATGCGAATCCCAATGCCGCGATACCTAGTAACATAATCACCAACATTGGAGTCTCTCTTTTATTGCACTGGTAAAACTATTGAGATACTTCTTGGCAGCCATGTTATACAACATTTTATAAAATAACTGTTATAAATCTCGCATTCTGATTGGTTGGGAGCGCGTGCTTTGTGAGAGTACACAGCACGCACGCACCTTTTGCGTTTTGTAAAAGAAATAAAAAAATTACTTGCTATGCTGTGCTGTGTGGAGTTATAAAGCACTTGGGGATTGGCAGAACACTTAAGAAGTGTCGAGAAGCACTCTGCTACGCGTCGTGCTTCTCCTAATAGTTCTCTCGTGTTCTGCCAACCCCCGCGTGCTTTATAACAGCACACAACACGTGCGCGCATTTTCTATTTCTTCAATAATTCTAAAATCCTAAAAATATTTTGCATGACAATGGTATTTTTCCCTTAAGAAAAAATATCGTTTTGCTTTATAACAAGGCTGTGTTGTTTGTGTCAGGCCGGTTCTAGGGACAAGAGGTGTGGATAATTCTCTCAGATCTTACCAATTCCCTAGGGCAACAGCAATGTTTGTCAGAGTGGAAAGATATATAAATCTCATACTTACTTTTCAGGGACATTTTTGTCGTTGCTAGGAATATAGAGACCTGGATCAATTGTCACTACCATATCAGGATGGAGAGACAGGCTCCTACTGGCAAGATGAGTGTCATGGGTGTCCATGCCGAGGTAGTGTCCCACATGATGTGGACAGTAGTTACTGGCTGCCTATAAAAATAACATGATTGACAGATGAGTGTCATAAGTGTCCATGCCGAGGTAGTGTCCCACATGATGTGGACAGTAGTTACTGGCTGCCTATAAAATAACATGCTTGACAGATGAGTGCCGAGGTATTGACCCACAAGGGCTGATTGATGTTAGGGTTTATGAACTAATATGATGGAGGCACAAATTATGATTTTTTTTACCTTCTTTAGCTGTGTTTCAGTTAGATTTTTAGAGATGATTCCAAGGCCTTGAAAATAGGTAAAAGAAGGAAAACTTAACCATCACAAAGTCAAAATAATCATTGAAGTGTGGTAATATACTATCATAACATCATCCTTATCATCATCATCATCACTGGTAACCACTATCAACACCAATCATCATCATCATCACTGGTCATCACTATCAACACCATCACAATCAGCATTATTATCATCATCATCATCATCATCAACATCATCTCCATTGCCATCATCACCATCATCATCACCATCATCATAATCATCATCATAATCATCATCACCATTATCATAATTATCATTACCATCATCATAATCATCACCATCACCATCAGCAGCAGCAGCAGCAGCATTATAGTACCTGCTAATCCTTCCCCGAGAAGAGTCAGCATTGCATGGTGAATGTAGTCCAGTGTAATATCCTTGTGACATAACTGAAATCAAAATAATGTTATTTATTAAACATCTAACATCCATCAGCCAAGAGGTTGTTGTTTCAGGGTTCTATCTGTGAGTTAGTCATGCCCTGACTTAGATCAGCCCAGAGGTTGTTTCAGGGTTTGATCCGTGAGTTACCCATGCCCTGACTTAGATCAGCCCAGAGGTTGTTTCAGGGTTCGATCTGTGAGTTAGCCATGCCCTGACTTAGATCAGCCCAGAGGTTGTTTCAGGGTTCAATCTGTGAGTTAGCCATGCCCTGACTTAGATCAGCCCAGAGGTTGTTTCAGGGTACAATCTGTGAGTTAGCCATGCCCTGACTTAGATCAGCCCAGAGGTTGTTTCAGGGTTCTATCTGTGCGTTAGCCATGCCCTGACTTAGATCAGCCCAGACGTTGTTTCAGTGTTCAATAAAACCCAAAACGCACACACATACCAAGGAACTCAACTTACAGCAATGCATTTCTTTTGCACTTGCAACACTAGATCATAAAGTTGTCTCTGTGCTTCAGTAAATGTCCCATTCACAGGCCATGTCCTTGTAATGTCGCTGGCATAACCATGGTACTCACATCCAGCATCCATTAGGACAAGATCACCGGCTCTAATAAATGTACAAGGATAGGTTACAGCTAATAAAACAAGACCAAAAATGTGTAGCTCTGAAATTCAACTGCTTCTGACAGGGGTGCCCATTTATGGGCTGTCTCCTACTCAGCTTCTATCAGTCTTGTTACGCAATGCTCTCTAATCAGTGGCTGCTACTGAGTGGAATGACAAGTGCCGACACTAATAGTGCCTGCATAGGAGACTAAGTAAGGGTATGTTGCAATAAATGCGATCAAGGTTTTTGTTTTACTTGATGCATGATCATGACAAACTAAAGATTGTGAGCTCATGATTAGCATTAGATTAGTGTTTGTCTTGACATGATTAAACCATAAAATGTCCGTGAAAGAGACTTGCACATGTTTGCAATAGTATTTTTAAGCTAAAAATCAAATTTTCAATGTTATTGTATTATCATTAATCTGTTATTGCTTCTGAAATCTTTGTTCTGTTATAATTGCATTATCATGATAAGGTCATTATAGCTTTGAGTAACTTTTTAAAAGTTGTGAACTGTGCGTCAGACCACACCCTACCACCCCTGTTCTGAGGTTGACTCATTAGTTTGGGGTATTGATTGGAGAGAAGTAAGAAGAGAGAATACTTATTGTTACCATTCATTACCTTAATAACTGACTATTATTGACATAATGCAGGGTGTTTGCCAATGACCCCCCAGCTACTACAGGAGGGTATGACAACCTCTCGGCACCATTCATTCTACATTCATACTCCAAGGTTGTATGTAGGTGTGACTCCTCCAGACCTGGGCGTGTCTTGGTTATTACCTAGCAACACAAAATGGATATAGTTATTAATAAATGACATCAAATTAAATTCTCAATTCTTTAATAATATCCATTTTCTTTTTTTCTTTTTTCCCTTCTCTGTTTTTTTTCCCCTTGTTTTGATTTTACCTTGAGCGTAATGTTTCCCCATTTCAGACCATGAGTCATTCCCTACCAGCTGAGTTTACCATGTTCACCAAAAGGAATTACAGATCAACTTTTTTTTTAGCATTTTCTGAACTGGGACTTATAAACTTTTATTATATAATTACCAATGAAATATCTATTTTTCTCTATTTCGAAAAATTGATATCTTCACACGTGAAAATAACATGTTATTTTCACGTGTGAAAATAACACCATTGCGATGGCTATTCAAAAATACACGGAAAGAATTGCCTGAAAAAGCCAAAACATACTTCATTGATAATTATATAATAAACAGAATATTACATGGGCGTGCGGAGATACGCAATTTATCTTCGCTGCGCTCACTCGTGAGAGATCTTTTCAACACTCGAAGATAAATTTCATATCTCCACGCGCCCATGCAATATCCTCTATATATGCAACTTATATGCGATGTATAGATTTTGTGTTGTTGATGGAAACAGAATAGACCCCTTTCGAATTCCAAATTACCCCTGTGTTTCTTGATTACAGACTCATTTGCACAGGGTTAGCCTCGAGTTTGTGCAGAATATTCACGTGTTCCAGTCAAGGTCCATCGAGTTTCAAAGTGATTGTATTGTTGAAGTTGTGCATTCTTTACTTTACCGTTGGTATTTGTGAATATTTAAACACTGATGCGAGGCTAACCCTGTGCAAATGAGTCTGTAATCAGGGAACACAGCGGTAATTTGGAATTCGAAACTGGTCTATTCCGCCATGAGTTTGACTAGCGTTTAGAGTCAATTTAATTAATGAGGAATTCATATTTAATGGATTCTCTTGGCAGAATCATAGGAAATGCCAATCAAAATTCAATATTGAATATACAATTCTGATTGGTTGACCTTGAGTTCGTTCTGAAGGTCAACTCAGCTGGTAGAGTATCATTTCTTTAAAAATATTTTTGAGATAACTAGCTAAAAACTAGTGTGAGCTGCATCGGTTTTTCTAATGAAACAGTAATGATAAAAAGGTAAATTATACACCTTGAAAAGATGAAAAAACGTACTGACATTTCGGATGCTAGTCATTCGTCAGAGTAAAAGACGAAGGACTAGCGTCTGAAACATCAGGTAAGTTTTTTCATCTTCTCACGGTGTATAATTTACCTTTTTATCATTACTGTGAAAATATTTTTGTTTTAGTATCTGACCTTTTTAATGGCATTAGAAGCAACAGAAGCAGACTTCCTCATCAGTTCAATCTCGGCAGGTGATTTGAGGAGTCGTAACATGTGTAAGTTATGACCAAGAACCAATAGACCTGCCAACACAAAAAAATTATATGTAAGCAGATAAAAACAATACTCAAGCCCATTGCCAGGGGTGGTTTAAATGTGCAAGAACCCCCACCCCCCCCCCCCCAACCATAAAATGGCAAATATGAACCCCCCTTGCAACAGTTGTAAACCAGTATATTAGTTGGTGTAGCCTATAGACAAGAAACAGTGCTTCTAATCAGCTGCAGACCCAGGGATTCTTATAACATGTAAGCTTCCTTTCTGTCATGATCTTGATTATCATTTGAAGGATCGTGGATCCAAAATGTGCCGGAGGGAGGATGGTCTAAAATCAATTAAATGCAACACAATAATATCAGCTTGTTTATTTCACTTACTTTTAAAGACAAACTTAGGATTAGAGAAGAGAACTTGCTTCAGCTCTGCATGGAGTAGTGGATGAGACGGCTGGAAGGTTATCATACCATATGCAATAATCCTTATTGGAGTATCTAAAAGTGATAAAGATTAAAGTAAAGTAAATAATAAATGCATTATACATATTTACATATTTTCTACTTGTACAGGAGTATTTGCATGCTTACCTTTCAATGAGTTTTGCAGAAAGCTCTTTTATTGAATAAGCCTAAAAGTGATTGAAATAAGATAAGTGATTGCATTAAGATGAATATATTATTTATGCAAGTTAATGTAACAAATAAGGTTGCCTTCTCTTGGCCTAGCACTCAATGTTCGCAAGTTCATGAAAAAAATAAAAAAAACTTGCGTCAGGGTTTCTGATGAAACAGTAATGATAAAAGGGTAAATTCTACACCCGTGAAAAGATGAAAACACTTACTAACGTTTCGGACGCTAGTCCTTCGTCGAAGAAAAATTACATGATTATTGATTATTGTTTTGCTCTACAACTCCACCATTATTTTTATTCTTTTAATCATGATACTCACCTCATCAACACCAAAAATATTTATGGCTCCCTGGATACCAGCACGCGAACCTTCCCATAATTCCCTAGAGAGAAATAAATGGTACAGTATAATCAGTATAATTAGTATAATTATGTGCTTTAACATAACTCTACCCGATTGATCAATATATTGAAAGTAAATCAATAACAACATCTTACTTGCTTGGATCTTTTGGTCTTACAAATAGAATACTCCTGTGGTATGGTAATGAAAGTCCTGGTTGGGTCTCTGAGAAAGAAATTATTAAATTCTTAATAGAAATTTATTTTTTATTGGCAATGCCTGTGGGGGTGATGATGTTGATGGTGATGACAATAGTGGTGATGCTGGTGATGATGGTGATGATGATGGTGATGATGATGATTAGTGTTGATGATGGTGATGCTGGTGATGATGATGGTGATGATGATGATTAGTGTTGATGATGGTGATGCTGGTGATGGTGATGATGATGGTGATGATGATGATTAGTGTTGATGATGGTGGTGATGGTGATGATGATGGTGATGATGATGATGATGGCGATGGTGGTGATTATGATGATGAGATGATGATGACAGTGATGATAAGTAAGATGATGATGATGACAATAATGATCATGATAATAATGAAATCCATGCTATACTACTTACCAAGAATTAAAACAGCATCTGGTTCTTGGAACCCTGTCAGATAGAGAAAATCTGTGTTTTGTCTAAACGGATAACTAAACAAAGCAAAACAAACCAGTGTAAATCATAATATGAATATATCTTCATAGTTCTTACACATCCTAAATGAAAGTTGGGGGGGGGGGGGGAAAGTCACCAATAAATTATCATTACTTACGGTATATCTGTAGTCATATACTTCTGTGGATTACTTGGTACAATAACAAAATGTTTGTCATGCATTGAGCCAAAATGTGTCTTACTAAGAACGCTTAAATAGATAAAAAATTTAGATAAAAAATTTAGAAAAGATTAACAATTAAAACTGAGACCAAGGAGAGGGCATCAGGTTGCGCTATAACCTAATACCAATTTCATACTTACTGTGATAGTATCATTCATATTTTGATCTTTAAATTATCATTAACCATTTTTCTAATGCATTTAAACAAAATAAATGTTGAACCATATACCTCATAAGATTGTGCCTCCGATCCATATATTCTTTTTTAGTTATTCCAGGAGTCACTACAAATGAAAGGGAAAAAAATCATTAAGTTATATAGCATCTAATGGTGTGCCACATGCCGAGGCTACGTTGCTGTATTAATGGTTTTCACGGTGGCCATGTTGGGGAACTTAACAAAAGAATTGTCAATGAACATGGCCGCCGTGTCTTTTGTTATTTAATTCTTTTGGAAATGGCTGTAAACCATCAGTAGCATATAAACATTGTTGGTCAATCAACCATGATAGTCATCTGGAATCGATCAATATCTCCCTTTTAGCTTGGGCATAATGTTTTTCCATACCGCGTGTCATTCCCTTGAGTATCATTTCTTGGTTTAATGGTACTTTGTAAAGTTAATAAATGGTATTGTATTGTCTTATTCTCAAGACAAGGACACATGGTCTGAGATGTGAAGGCTCCTGTGGCTCCTGCTATACAGCGCATGTGTGACCCCATAGCACAGCTCTAACCAGCTTAAATTAGTTAGGGTTGATTTGATAGTAGCTTTAATTACAGCACAAATCACAAATTGAAAATCAAACAAAATCTTTCTTATCAAATATGTGAGACTCTACCAAAGGTATTTTCATGAGTTCCTCTTCTGGCCCTATTTGGAGTTGGAAACAATTCCGGAGAAGATGGTTTCTCAAGTTCAATCATAAATGGTGACTCCTGACTCTCATTCTTGACTTTATTCCATTCAATGGATAACAGAACATTGTGGTTCTGTAACTTAAATCGTGGAACGGTTGGTTGCTTGTAAGACAGATAGGCCAAAATTGAAAGAACAGTTAATGTTGTCAAGAGGCATAAACCAAAGACAAGAGCAAGCCTTGAATTGGAAATTTTCAACATTTTCAAAGAAATAATTTCGAAGTAAAATAAAAGAAAGACTGTTCATTTTTTATCTAAATACAAGAAAGTGTTTCTTGCATTTTTAAAGCATTTTGAATCCTGCCTTTCTGATTTTTAGACAAAGAAAAGTTCAAGGTTTCCACCAGGAACGACAAGCAGAGTTGATGGTGGTATATTGTTAAGCAAAAACAAAACAAAACATTATCATCATTTGTCAAATGATAATGATGCTCTGCAAGATTGTTTTTCGAATTCTTTGAGATTTTGATTTTATTCTGAATTTATATAGTTTTATTGTAGAAAGTTTACAAAAATATTTTCATCAAAAGTCATTAATAATTCACAAACGTTTTTAGGGATTGTTTTTACTGGTATAGATAATCAAGGGATTTTATCTTCATGGTAAATATTAATAATTGATGATAAAACATCGTGGAAAGAGAGAATGAGAAAGACAGAAAGAGAGGATGGATTGGATGGATAGATGGATGGATGCATGGAAGGGAAGGAGAAACCTTATTTTCAAATAGAACATTTAAATTTTATGAGTAATACATACACTCTCCATCAGCCATTAGGTGGGGGTGTGTAGCATGGGTCGGTTGGCCAATATAGTCTTCATCGTCAGTAGAGGACTGACAAAACAATAACCCCCTTTCACTAAGCTGTGGAAAGTATTCTAAAAAATGATAAAATAGAAAACTTTTGTCAAATTGGTATCTAGTTAGCAAATCATATAATAAACAACTTTAATCCAACAAAGAATATAAAGATACTTATCCCTCGCTCCTTCTAAGAAAGTATGCTTCCCTTCAGGGGTGGGGTGAGTAAAAATTGTACTCAAGTTTTTTATTATGTTTAGTGATACAAATATTATAAAATCATAACTTACCATCTGTATTTGCATTTGCTAGGCTATGACTTGAGCTAAAACCTAGGGGGGAATAATGAATTTAAAAATTTTCTCAGGGGGGAGGGGAGGGGGTATACATAGGTATACCCATCACAAACATTTAGCTTGAAGTAATCCCATATTTTATCAAAATAAAAAGGACATACGGATTAACTACTTACCTTTAACTAAGACAGGACTGGAACAACGGCTTCGTAAACGAAAATATTTTGATTTTTCACAGAACACTGAAGATTTCACTCTCACTGCTGTGGACTTTGACCGCGTGAGTTGAAAATATTTAAAATAATCTACAAAATAAAAGAAAAATAGATAAGGATTTATACCAGCATTAGAAAAGATGCTTAATTATTGATATACCAGTTTTATAAATAAGATTTTTCCACGTTCTGTCTGGACCTCTACAACATTTGTACATAAACGCCGCCATTTTTAGATATGAACCTTCGGGTGGTTTACGTACGGTATTCGGAGAGTATTCGGTTTTAAGAAATTTTACATCTTCTTTCTTTTCTTTTTCAAAAAAAGAATTAGAATGGAGCAATATTAATCAATATGCGTTTATCAATATCATTTTTTATTTTATATTTTTTAATAAAATGATATTTTTTATTCAGATATGGAGGACTATATAGTCTGAGCCCACGAGCAGTATGGATATATTGGAATCATGATAGATACCGCTGATGGGTTTATGCGCAGAGGGGGTATTTACAGTAACGCATATAATACAGAAAGCAAAGAAGCGTGACTAACGAAGCGTCCCTAGTTGGGTGTTGCTCGTGTAGTATTGAAAGGTGTTGCTTGTTCTACTCCAACATGGGCTCAAAACAAGCTCTAGGCTTCTTTGCTATTTTCCTTTTCGTTTATTCATCATCTGGAAGCTCCGATCGTCGTCCTCTGGGAGCATTCATCAAACATTTTGAGCCTTTGAACTACGATACTTCTCGACTACACTCCACTCATTCAAGAGCAGTTTCGAAAGGTTCTGACTATGAAATGCAGTTTAATGCCTTTGGGAAGCAACACAAGCTTCGTTTAAGGCAAGATAAAAGTATTTTTACTCCAGATGCAGTCATCCGGACTGGAAAGGGTGAGCCGATTGAGGTTGATCGAAGATCGTTCTTGACTGGCGAGGTTGTTGGTGAGCCAGGTTCTATGGTACATGGTGTGATGGAGGACGGTGCTTTCCGTGGAAAAATCATCGGATCTGCAGACAGCTACTACGTTGAGCCTGCTAGAAGATACATCAAGGATCCAGAGTTCCATTCTGTGATTTATAACGATAAGGATGTCCACTATAAGGCGAATTATGCAGATATTTCGAAGCGCCTTCCAAATCCTGCAGAGCGTAAACGAAGAGATACAGAAGCTGAAAGTCAAACCAAGTCACGAAAGCGACGAGTACCTGAGGACGAGAAGCAAAAGAACGCCTGTACTCTCTCTTTATGTGGTGATCATCGGTTTACGAGTCTTTTTGGTGGCCCAGGAGAAGCAGCGAAGAAGATCATTGAGCATGTTCAAGCAGTCAAAGTCATTTACGGCGCTGATTTTAACAAAACTGCGTTAGAGTTGTACTCACCTTACGGCATTACTTTCCGAGTCAAGACTATAACAGTTTATGATAACGACGACGTTCCTGATAAATACAAGCCAGATAACCTGGGAATCGATCCTATGCTCGATCTGCTGTCAGATGACAACCATGATGAGGTATGCGAAGCGTTCCTCTTCACAAACCGTGATTTTGATGGTGGTATTCTTGGTCTGGCTTGGATAGGCAACCCTTCTTCTACAGGTGGAGTGTGCTCAAAGCATTATGACACTGGCGGTGGTAAAATGAAGAGTTATAATACTGGCATAGTCACTTTCAAACTCTATGGTAGATTCACTCCTCCCAAGGTTTCAGAAGTCACTTTTGCTCATGAGCTCGGACATGGCTTTGGCTCTCAAGTAAGTACAATGTACTCTTATTAAAACATGAGAATATTTTAGCTAACAAATACTCCTTACCAATGTTAATTGAACAAATGCATTTCATCCATCTCTCAGATTTTTGGCTGCTTATCTCTTACTCTTACTTCCTAGACTATGCTTAATAGTATAGGAACAACACTTCACCCTAGAGGGGCCAAGTTTTTACAAAACCATTGGATAATGATAGATTATAATAGTTATAAGGATACTCTCAATTTATCACTGATTATTCCTAAACAACCTTTTTTCCACTTGAAATTTCATATATGTTATTTACTGGCCAGGAGGTCCAGATAGGGAAAAACTGTGCCCGAGGTCTTGAATATAAGGACTGAGGCTGTTAGGCCAAGGTCCGTTTTCAAGACAGAGGGCACAGTTTTTCCCTATCCAGACCGACTATAGGATGATAAATAACTTTTTTTCTCCGAATTTTTTTATTATTTGTTTTTGTATTCATTTTGTTTTGTTGTTTAGCGGCAAAGGATACCGGACTGCGAGCGCGACCAGATAGCTGACAATCAGAATGCACGATATCTTAGGATACCGGACCGGAAAAAAATAATATGGTTATTTGACTCTCAGATTTTGAGTCACTTCCTTTTTAGACTTCAGGATGTCCATTTTATTTCAAATTTCATCCATCACCCAGAATTCCTTGGCCAATAGGAGTTTAAAATGCAGTAACGAATGAAAGCTTGTTATATTATTATGCAAGGAAACAAATCGTTTATTATTACTGGTTCATTGCAGCATGACCCTGATGGTAAATGCAGTGCCAGGTGGCACTAATGGTAATTACATCATGTATAGCAAAGCAACATCTGGAGACAGACCCAATAACAGCAAATTTTCCGAGTGTAGTTTGACTTCCATTCGAGATAATGTGAATTCCAAGCGACAGTCTAGATATAACTGCTTCACAGATGCAACAGCACCGATCTGTGGTAACAGGGTTATTGAGGCTAACGAGGCTTGTGACTGTGGGGATGCAAAATCTTGTGCCAATGAAGGCAATTGCTGTAACCCACCAGGAGACAAAAGGGAATGTAAATTAAAGTTTGATGCTGTTTGTAGTTTAAGTCAAGGTATGTCTGTATTTAATATCAGAAATTTTAGATTTTGATTTCTTTAGCTAAATTTACTGGTGTAGCAATAGTGGACTCATCTCTAACCTCTGGGGTTTCAGGTTCAGTTCACCTTTTCAGCGCTAGCCGTCACGTGGTATAAATTGTGTTAGATTGTGTTATGGTCACCAAGAAGTTCGGGCATTGTTCTTGGATTTCTGTACAAATGTACTGACTTTAAATGAACTATTTACTTGGTTTGTTTTGTTGGTTCTCTAAATACAAGTAAAATATCATTTTCCTAACTTGATTGAAGCTTTTCTTATTGCTGTTAAGAGAGCTAACTAAAGAAATCTATCTAAATTTTCTCTTTAAACTCAGTGAATTTGTATGGGAATCGGAGAACGATGTCCGAACTTTTTGGTGACCGTAACACAATCCAACAAAGTGTTTATGACGTTTCCTGGACTTGGTTCAGTTCTCTGGTTTTCCTCCTTCTGGTCAAGGGACAAACTGAAATCTCTATATATTAACCTTTTTATATTCCCTTAAATCAGGGGTACAAAATGCATGAAAAAGCTACATTTGTCAATTGTAAATGTCCTTTCGAGATTAGTGGTTACAGGTTGAATCTAGAGTATTGTGCAATTCATATGACTGATGCCAAAAATGATGCACCCAAGTCATTTGAAGCCATATATCGTATATAAAATAAATTGTTTGTATCTTCCAAACAGGTCCATGTTGCAACAAATCATGCAAATATACAGAAAACAAAGTATGTTTCAATGAGACAGAATGCCTAATGGAAGCAAAATGTTCAAGTAATTCCTTTACTTGTCCAAAACCAGACATCAAGGACCCAGAAAAAACATGTAATAAACAACGTGGAATTTGTGGAGCAAAAGGGGATTGTTCAAAATCCATCTGCACAAAATATGGCTTTGAAGAATGTCAATGTACTGCTGAAGCAGAGCTGTGTGATATGTGCTGTAAAGAACCTGGTGAAAATAAGGACTGCATTTCAGTCAAAAACCTTAAACAGGTAAAGTAAAACTACATTTCTTTTGAAGGGGGTTCCATTCATTGATTCATTTAAGAAAAAAATGATTTTTCAAAATGGTGATTTTTCAAAATGGCAGGAGCTCAAAAAAGATTTTTCTATTACACCAACAGTTATTCAACTACAAAACTGTGGGATAAAGGGTTGATAAAAATTTTGAGTGACCACAACACAATGTCTCCAAGACTAGGTTGGCCTTTATAGAATACAGTTAATGTATGAACACATCATGTTCAATCTGCACTTTGAGCCATTGGTTTATAGTCACTCGAGGGAATTCAGGAAAGTGCTATCTTGGCTGTCCTAATACCCATTGTAAAAAGCATTGAGATAGTAGGATTATGCATTTTTAAGAAATAAATATTATTATCATTATTTTGGGATTGAAATGCTTTAATTTAGTTCTATTTTGTCTTTGTCCTTATAGCTGCCCTGTGAGTTTGAGTAACCTGAAGAAAACACCTGGGTCACCCTGTGCTAACATGCATGGCTATTGTGATGTATTCTCTGTTTGTCGACGAGTAGACATGAATGGTCCTTTGAAACGTCTGAAGGAGAGATTCTTTACTGTCAAAGGTAAGATTAAATGCAAATTATTTAGCATCAGTTACGCATGGAGTGATTGTTCATTAACCCCAGATTGAATTCAAAGTAAGAAGTTGAGTTTTTGCAGAGGTAGAAAAACAGGAGATATTGGTGAAACTCTTAAAATATGATTGTTGGCTCAGGGAATTGAACCTATGATCCCTGGGGGGGGGGGGGGGTACTCTGCCAGAATTTGGGTAGGGGTGTTCCGCTGGGATTCTTAAAGGGGTACCCTGTTTATGACAAAAAAACTCAAATTTGTAGACCCTGTTTATGACAAAAGATATAATTTATTGCAATGAGTTCCTGTTTCAATTATTATGTCATCTCGCATATCGTTTTTTTACGACCATAATAACCAGTTTCGGTCAATACGAAAGTAGAAACCCTGAATATGACAGGAAGCTCAGGAAGAACTTGGAACTTGAGTGAAATTGCATACCCTGATTATGACAAGAAGCTCAAAAAACCATACCCTGTTCAGCGGATCATCCCCGTATAGTCCATATATGGGAGTACCCCCCCCCCCCCCCCCACCTGGGCTATGACCATAGCAGTGAAAAGGCAAAGTCACAAGTTTATTAAAGTTAAATTTTGTTTTTGTTTTTAGGTCTGAAGGAGACGGTCAAGGAATACTGGTGGGTTATTCTTCTGGGTATTATCGGTGGTATTGTCATCGTAGTTCTGCTTGTTTTGCTTTGCTCACGGTATACACCAAGTAGCAACCCTATAAGAGAAGAAAAGAGACCAGCCAAGAAAATCCCTGGTCGTAGAAAGAAGAACCAAGACCGCATACAAGATGCCCGTCAAGAAAAAGGGCGCCATTCACCTACTATGGAAATGGAGCAGGCGGTCTGAATAGCGTAGATCTTCAACTGAGTGGATGGAAAAGAGTGAAAGAGGAAATGAATAGATCTTTCATCTTTATTGTGTAACTGGTCATAAATTAGAAGGACATAAGGAGTAAGACAAACAAAAGTTGGTTGTCTAGTTTTGATAGACTCTTGATAGAGATGATCAAAACAGCAACCAAGACCTTTTTCTTTCTAATCTTTGATCAGTTCATTTCTTAACTTGTGGATAAATAATTTAATAAGTATACTCCTATAATCCAAGAACGGCAAGGCTAGCTCAGCTTAACAGAGAACTAAAAAGATATGTCCAACTTGAAATGCTTTATTTTTAAGGTATAAGTATTTTAACCCTTTATGCCCCATGGGGAATCTTGCTTACGTTGTGCACTAATCCCAAGGGTCATTAACATTCATTGTGCAGTATTGAGTATGCCTTAGATTTTGCCTTATAATGCCAAAGCAAGCTAAGGTACTGCATTACAATAGAAAGAAAAATTATAGATCTAATATCAAACTTTATTTTTAAACATCATAAGGTAGTAAATACATAAAATCTGATGAGAATATACTACTGAAAATCCTAGAACCTAAAACATACTTGCTCAGCCATTTTGTTCTAGGTTTGATATTGCAAACACATGGATTAGATTTACTATAAATCATCTCCTAGATCAATAATTCAATATAGAAATGATAAAAATGTATATTGAGACATGCAGCTAAAGAATAAGCTAGTTATCTATCATGAAAGTCAAGTGGTTTTCACAAATATGAAATAATTAAAGTTAAGTTAATTTTGAATTTGGCGCGTCCAAAGTCGGTCCAATCAAGCTAGGTCACTAGCGGTATGGTTGCGAAAGCACTTCAAACACACTCGCTTTCCACACAGTTCACACTGTAATCTGCACCAGCTCTTTTCTTTTTTCCTTAGGCATCTTTTGCAGAGGCCTTTTGTGCAGGGAATAGGCCAGTGGCCACCCTGCAAAGATCCAGAAACACAGGATAATTTGCGGCAACTGAATTCGCCGATCAAGTCCTTTGCAAGTTCTAATGGGCTATTCCATTTAATATGCGCACCCCCCCTATCGAGGATCATAAAATCCTCAGGGGTAATTAGCGTAAAAAAATCCTCAGGGGGATGGGGTGTAAAAAAATCCTCAGGGGGATGGGGTGTAATAAAATCCTCAGGGGTAAGAAGTGTAATAAAATCCTCAGGGGTAAGAAGTGTAATAAAATCCTCAGGGGTAAGAAGTGTAATAAAATCCTCAGGGGTAAGAAGTGTAATAAAATCCTCAGGGGTAAGAAGTGTAATAAAATCCTCAGGGGTAAGAAGTGTAATAAAATCCTCAGGGTGTAATAAAATCCTCAGGGTGTAATAAAATCCTCAGGGTGTAATAAAATCCTCAGGGTGTAATAAAATCCTCAGGAGTGAAAAATGCAACAAAATCCCAAGGCTCAGAAGGAGGGGAAGTAAACCTTACCTGAAGTGCTGCATTTTTGGCTTTTTTAAGACCACATTATCTTTTGCAATGTAAAATTATAAATATTATTATTTTTCGTTTGTTCGACCTGTATTTACCATTTATTTTGCTGTAGTCAGCTTATTAGTGTTTAGCAAGTTAATTAGAGTAGAATATTTGAAAAGAACTCCATACAAATCACTGTATTTTCGGCTCTGTTCCAAACTACATTCAAATGGTCATATCTCAGCTGATATTTGACCGATTCTCGTCAAATTTGGTGTGTAAACATCTTTTTTGAATGTCTATAGAAATTAGAGATCGAAAATAATTAAAGTCAAAATGTATTTTTTTGTGACGTCATCACTTGAGTACTCACGTCATGTTGACGCCGGCGTGTTAGAAGGCAATCTGGTCAACATCATGTGTCAATTTCAAAGCGCTCTGATTGGACAAGCAAGATGATATACGGAAATTTCTCCCGATCTAGCAACACTGTGCGTGATCACACACTGTAAGCAACAATAATATTTTTTTTACAAAACGATGGCTGCCATTAAGATTATAAAGAACGGACAAGTCGTTGGAGTATTACCTGCTGTAGATACTAATGATACTCTGGAGACGCTCCGCCGTGACATCGAAGATGATTTGGATGTAGACCCTTTTTTGTTTATCTGTCAGAACGGGGGAAAAGACAGCAGGCAAGATGAACCAAAGACTGGCCTCACTTCAGTAGCCACAAGAAGAAGTTCATCGGTTGATCAGAGCACTCATATAGAGATTTCCATCGCTGATCCTGAACCGCAAGCAAGTGAACACTCTGATCCTGGCGAACCTCTAACAAGTGAACACTCTGATCCTGGCGAACCTCTAACAAGTCAACAATATGATCCTCCAAATTTACAAGAACCTTGTACGAGTAAAGCAAGCCAGGCTTCAATGTTTGGGTTAAGAAAAATGTCTTCTTGTGAAGTGAGAGGACTGAAAAATTATTCAGATATTGAAATTGATCTAGCAAAAGGAATGGAAAAGAAAAGAAGAGTATTTTGGAATGACATGGGAAGAAAGCTGTGCCGTGAAACACAGAAGTCCAGAGATGAAATAGGAAAGATCATCAACAAGAAATGGAGAGAGCATCAGTCTGGACTTTTGATAGATGATGCTGTAAACCTAAAAACCACTGCTCCTCATCAAAAGTCCTCAACTATGAAGAGGAATGCAAACAGAATTGCTGCGAATATTGAGGAACTTGGAAAGATCGACAGAGAGTTGGTGGATGTTAATGATGTAAATACTAGGAAACAATTGGAGGCAAAAAGAAAATTTTTAATGTCAGACCTCAAGAAAGCCAATGAAGCTGCCAGAAAGAACATTAAAAAAGCTAAAAATAGTTAGTTAACCGATATTGTTGGAGTTTTGATTGACGGGAGTCAAAACGCATGTTTTGAAATGGCTCCGAATTCGTCAAGGTCGCGTAGTTTTGAAAGACGCTATGATAAAACAATTTTTTTCAGAAACGAGTTTTTAAATACAGGGTGCGTATTATACACGGGCGCGTATTATACACGGGTGTTCAAAAACATTTTTTGGACTGAGTCGGGATAGTTTTTTTATCCTTCAATTTATTTTGACAATAACCAGTTTTGACAATCACATAGGTGCGAGAATCACATTAATCTAAATAAACACTGTTAAATTGTAACTGTTAGGTTTCCCTCTTAGATTTATTCTGAGTTGTCTTCAATAAAGTCATTCTTTACTGTTTGAGCTAAATGATCTGTTTCATCAAACGATAAATCTGCCTCGCTTATATCTACATCCCAACTATCCTGCATTTCTACCTCTGATAAATCGTCGTTCTCGTTGACTTCCTGTTTACGCTTAAACTCTTCCATGCACTTCACGACATTTGCTTGAACAACTTTAAGCTTGGAAAAGGTTTGGTCAAATTCACGTTCTAGTTCGGTTCTTTTCTCCTCACCTTGAGCATTTAAATCTTCGCAAAATTTCTTGTAACTATGATTTACATAAAATTTAGCTTGTTCTAGTTCATCGTACAGTTTCATCAGGGTCTTTTCTGAAGTGTTCTCTTTGCTGTTTCGGGAGCTGATTAGCTCTTTTATGCCATTCTCGAGCAGAGATGTCTTTTTTAAAGTCCAGTCTACATCTATAACCCCGTATATTTCGGCTACACTCCAATCTTCGTAGAATGAATTGCTTTGTATTTTCTTGGCTCTTTCGTTGTGGAAAAGCATTCGTTCTTTTCCAAAGAGCCGATCTGTGCATTGATTTATTTCTTCCTCTGTAAACGGTTTGATTTTACTTGGATGTTTTGCTTGGTCTTGTGAATTCTTCCCGAATCTAGTACGATCAACATCGGTATGATTGTTTGATGAACTTAGATTAACAAATGAAATAGTGTCTTTCTGGGAATTTTGAAGAGCCCCCTTTAGAATAGATTCAGAATTAAGCTGCAAGTAGAGATGCACACCTTCTTCTTTTTGAGATAAGCATTGGTGCAAACAATTTTTTTTTTTCTTGTTTCTTTGATAGCTTTGTGCCACAGACTGTAAAATAATAGTCTGTTGTATTGATCACAGCATCGATTTCTTTCCTAAGATTTTCTAGAAGAACATCTTCTTTGATCTCCTTTAGGACTCCAATTTGCTTCCCGCTTTCCATGCATATCAAAGAAACCATTGTATTTGATGCAGATAAGTTTTTTTTAGACATTTTGTCAAAGAAACCAGTTAGCTGGCCCTCACACGAACTGATGAAACTCAGAAAAACCTGATTGACGTCGGTACTTTTATCAAACTAGGTGCTAAATAGCTAAAATAAAGTGCCTTTTGCCGGGGAAATATTGTCGAAGGTTGCCTGGTCGTAATGAGGCATTGCATATATATGCATATATATACATTTATCAGTAATCCTGGGCTCTTTGCAAATCAGCGCAAAGCAATCCAAGTCTATCAATAATTTTTGTTTAAAAAAAAATCATTTGGAGGCGTCATAAGGCCTGCTTTACATGCCGGTACTTTGGATACTTTTGTCACAGTTTACAAAGCTACACCGCCCCAATCAAATACACTCTGATTTCAACCCCGAATTTGCACTCTACCGGAACATCCGGATATTGTAGCATAGTGTTTCGCCGCGAGTCTACATATCTACATGCTTCATAGTCAAAGTTTTAGATAACAATCGAGTCTATCTGGTCATTCAGTTTTACAAGTCAATCTTGTCCAGTAGGTTTTACTAGTCTGTCTGGTCAGTTTTTGAGAAGGCTATCTGAGATCTGGACAGTCGCCAGTGTGTCATATCTTGTCAGTTATACAAGTCAACGACTTTACTGAGGTAAGCACTTGTATAGCAATATAGTTTGGATAGTTTTAAATTCCCAATTGCCTAAAATACTTTCACGTTATACCAGCGAGGAGCTTTGGTCAAAAAAATTAAACTTTGATTGACATAAAGTAGTTTCATGTTACGTTTAGCGACACCTTCAAGGTATCGCAGTCAAAAAGTTGGAGCAGTTTGTTTTATTAAGAATACACTATAGTAGGTTTATGTTTCATGTTGTTTTTGTTTTATCAAGCATTCGACTGTGTGACTTAAGTAGACTAAAACGACTCTACGATGAGACAAACTAACTAGCAAGTCAGGAAGCGAGTTAGGAAGCGAGTTAGGAAGCGAGTTAGGAAGCGAATTAGGAAATCATACATTCTAGCCAAGATTGTCTTAAGGTGACTAGCTACTTTATCAAGAAATCATTACAAAATTTTCTTAGAAAGATATTTTATAGAGAGTTTAACGCTGATTTCAAAAATGAAAAGAAAAATTGGCTGTCCTGAGCTTGTTTTCAAGATAATGAATTTTGAATACGGCTATCTTGACAGGTTTTGAAAAGAAAATTGCCTGCGGAAATCAACCTTTTCACAAAACAATTCATAACTCACAAATTAAAAACTCTACATCTACTTTAAACACTATTTTCTAAGAACTAGCTAAAAATATCTGAAAGTTCAAAAATAAGCTCAAATTCCAGCATGTTGTTAGCTAGATGAACCAAAATCGCAATCAAATGAGGACATTAAAACGCTTTTTTTTCCATTCTTTTTCCGACTTGCTTTGAATAGGGTATGAATTTTTTACTCTCTAGTGTCTTTTAAGAATAGGCACAGGTTTTTGTAACCTCTGGCGGCACATCTCTATCCAGAACCGGGTCGACTACAACCCCCCAGGATCCCATTGTCTAATAACCACTATAACCATTACTAAAAAGGTAAATTATACACAGTGAAAAAGATGAAAAAACTTACTGACGTTTCGGACGCTAGTCCTTCGTCGGAGTAAAAAGCCTTTTTACCTTTTTCCTTTTTACTCCGACGAAGGACTAGCGTCCCAAACGTCAGTAAGTTTTTTCATCTTTTTCACGGTGTATAATTTACCTTTTTATCATTACCGTTTCATTAGAAACACCGACGCAGCTCACACTAGTTTTTAGCTAGTTATATCTTACTATTTAGTAATATTTGGTACTAAGAGTAAGTATTTGTTTCATGGTTTAGTGCGACCACTCTAAGAATTGCAAAGTTGAACTTGTTTACGATTTCGGCTCACTTACTTCAAATGAGCATTTGACTCATAGTACGAGTAGTTTATTATTTTACTTCATCCTGCATCTGTCCTTGATTCTTTTGATTTAAGTAAAGCTATGTCCGTGTGTGCGTATGCTCCGTGCTAAACATCATCACACACCAAACACCAGCTTTTCAATTTTAGTCCATGGGCCAGGGCTCGACCATGGTAACACTAAGGGGGACAAATTGTGAGTTATGCCAGGTTAAAGGTCACCTAAAGTTGTTTCAAAATTTATATGATAGCATTCCTAAAAGAGTAGCTTTGTGGTATTTTTTGTAACATCAAATTATTGAAAAATATCGATTTAGCATGAAAACGAGGCTGGGATAGATTAATTTATAAAAATAGCTTTGCATGATTTTAATCTCGATATTTATTTATCACATGTTAAAACAATAGAGCTACTATATATTATTACATTTAAAAGCTGGCTTACTTTGAAATTACTTACAAAAATGATTAAAAAAGGAAGAAAATATATTTGCTGATCCGCAAAGCATTTTGGGTAATTTTCAAGATGGCGGACTATTTGTGTGGTAAGTAAAGTAGAATTTTCAGCAAAATCAGCTCAATTAAACACTTTTAAAGACTACGAAAATGAAGATACTGATAATATAGATATTTCTAACAATGTTAGAAATCGGAATTTGCATTTTTTCAACAGATTTGAAGCTTTGTCTTGTCGATTTTATAGTCCTTACATACCTTAAAGAGACGTAAAAGCATTTTTGATTTTCTTTCTTGTACAACAGATCTTAAAAAGTGTATTATTCATTGTACTGATGATAATAGTCAAAATTTAACTTCCCCCAAAGACCTCGGATCTTGGAAAACATTGCTAAAGGCTGCAGAAATTCGTAATCACAAAGCAATTCTTGATGTGGCTAGGGATACTAACGAAGGAGAAATACCGGCAAACGTTATGTATCATAGAAAATGCCGAAGTATTTTTACTCTGAAAAGAGATCTTGAAAACCTTTCTCGATCAACTGAAGATGCTGATGATGTGCAAGAGCCTGAGCAAAAGAGATACGCAACTAATAGACAACCATCAAGCTCGAGTAGGACATACGAGGAGATATGCATTTTTTGTGAAAAGAAAAGTAAATATTTAAAATCTTCAAGAAATCGAGAGCGTTTGATTCAGTGTAGAGATTTGCGTGCTGATGACTCCATTAGAACAACTGCTATTGCTAAAGATGACACTAAGATAATTGCCATCGTAAGCCGTGAACTAGTAGCCGCCGAAGCTTGTTACCACCGTTCATGCTATCGAGATTATACTCGCCCTGCTAAAGTGAGCAATTCAAATGAATTTCAAGACGGGGATGAAGTTGTTGATGTTGATGATTGGTATAAGGACATTGAGACTCAAGCTTACGAAAAGCTTTTCGAATTCATACGTTCTTTACTAGAGAATCCAAGATTAATAAAGTTGGTTGACCTTAGAAACTTACTAATTTTCCACATGAACTCAATGGGCGTTACCGAAATTACTGAGTCAACCAAGAAATACATCCGCAGAAAATTGGAATTTGAGTTTGGCAGTCTTTTGCAGTTTGAGGACCTTCTTGACAACAATAAGCTGTTTGTTATTCCTGAAAGTCTCTCAAAACGTGAATTGGCTAAGGAACTGGCAAAACTTGCGCAACAACAAGAAGATATAACTATGCCATCAAAGATCAAACAAATTCAGGAAGCTAGTCTATATATTCGGAATGGTATTTTGTCAAATAACAATACAGATGTGTCGTGGCCTCCAAAACCTTCAGAACTCTGTCAGAATGCAGTAAACATACCGGAAGAACTCAAGACTTTTCTTTACACTGTTTTGACTGGGAATACTGAGATTCCAACTGAATACCCTCAACGACTGGAGCGCCTAATCAGTTCTTATGGGCAAGATCTTATTTATGGTGTGAGCGGTGGAAAAGAGAAACCCCCTAAACAGATATTGCTACCTTATGCAGTCAAATCTTTGACTAACAATGTTGAGGTCATACAGATGTTAAACAGATGCGGACATGGTATTGCCTACTCGCAAGTCGAGGAAATAAACACAGCACTTTGTCTTAAAAAATGGCATCAACGCCCAACAATGACGTTCCGCTGCCCGAAGATATACAGCCGTATATTGAGACAACACTTGGCTGGGACAACATTGATCGATTGGAAGAAACGTTATCTGGAGGAGGAACTTCTCATCGAGTAAATGGTATTGTCGTTCAGGCCAGACATTTTGGTCCAAATCTTCCTGCACAGCCAGAATTTGAGATTGCAAGAACAAAGAAAAGAAGCATTGAGCCTCTGCAGCGCGCTGAGATTCCTCCATATAACGCCGGAGATCGTTGTGGCCCTCGAGCAAGGAAATATGTTGAAGTCACTTCTGAAGAATTGATGGCAAATGCAAGAAAGAAGAATCTGATTTGGATTTTAGTACGACTCCATGCAAGAGAAAGACAGAGAGCAAGTAGCTGGACTGGTTTTAACATTTCTATCCGCAATAAAGTAGAAGTCACAAAAGACAACATAGGATATTTACCAACTATCAACTCACCTGCTACAGACATGGCAACGGTCCATGAAGTACTAGTACAATCTTTGAAGATAAAGAACCAGCTCAAGTTGAAAAGTATCGTCCTTGTGTTTGACCAAGCGCTGTACGCAAAAGCAACTGAAATTCAATGGAAACATGACCAACGATTTAAAGATATCGTACTAAGGATTGGAGTGTTCCATACAGCTTGCACCTTACTGTCTATCATTGGCAAACGCTTTCAAGATGCTGGGCTTAGAGATCTATGCATCGAGGCAGGTGTGATAGCAGAAGGTTCTGTCTCAGGAGTCATGGATGGCCGTAGATACAACCGTGCAGTTAGATTCCACAAACTAATGTACGAAGCACTTATGAGGTTGATATGGAAAGGCTTTCGGTCATGGATCGAGGAAAACCACAAGGAATCAAATAGGAAAGTTGATGCTTTCTTCAATGGACTTGAGACACTTTACGACAATGTTTGTGAGGCAGAGTTCAATAAACAAATGGGAAGTTCTAGTTTTGCTGAATTCGTTAAGCTCTATGACATGTATATAGACTTTCTACGAAAGCATAATGGTCAGCTCTCTGAATTTTGGATGTCATATATTGACATTATGGAGATCCTTCTGGGACTTTTAAGAGCATCAAGAGAGGGTAACTGGGAGCTTCATATCTCTTCTATCAGGGGAATGGTTTCGTGGTGCTTTGCGTATGACAATATAAATTACGCCAGATATTTATCTGCTTACTTGCTAGAAATGTCCCACCTCGAAGAAGATCACCCAGATGTAATAGAGTACTTTAGAGCCGGTGGCTTTTCTGTACAGATTGGTGACGACAATCCATTTGGAAGAATACCCGTAGATCAAACCGTTGAAGAAACCGTTAATAAAGATACACAGACTGCTGGAGGAACCAAGGGATTCAGCTTGAAACCTGGTGCTGTGAGAAAGTACTACTTAGTTGCAGAATTTCGAAGCATATTTATGCGTCAGCTTAAGGATATGCTTCATCTGAACACAGCAAGCAGAAAACACACTGATCTTCAACCAAGTAGGATGGCAAAAGATGAAGCAGATGTAAATGCATTACTCTTATTGCTAGAAGAAAGCTGGATAAATCCTTTTAACAGTAATCAACAGGATCTTGTTTGTTTATCTACCGGTAAACTTGCGACTCCAGAAATTGCCAAAGATTTGATTCAAGCCAAAGCTCTTGGTGAGGAATCATACAAGTCATTTAGAGAAAACCGACTCGAGTCTAATCCACCAAAGTCTAATTTCTATGATAAAATGACCAAGCTCCAACTGAAAACATTTGGAAATCTGTCCAAGAAGATGAAAGTCGGAGGAGGAACAAGCAAGGAAGTTATAATAAAGGCAGATAGAGCTTTATTTGCACAGATGCTGATCATTGCTGAGAACAGAAAGCTGAATATAAGTGATGTCCTTTGTCACCCACTTGGACCCCTACCTTGGTCTCTGGCATCTGCTGATGGATCGTTAAGGAAAACAAATAAATCATCTCTGTTAAACGACCTGAAGAAGAACATACCAGCGGCAAATACCATTCCACAGCCAAGTGCACGAATTATTGATGGGATGTTTTTTGTTCAGAAAATGAAAGTTGACCAGAAGACATTTGGTGACGTAGCTGAAAGTCTCATGTCTATGATCCTAAATGAAGGAAACGAAAGCGAACGTATCGATGTTGTCTTCGATGTTTACAAGGATGAATCGATCAAAAATGCCGAAAGAGAAAAGAGGGGTTCTGAAAGTGGACACGAGTTTAAAAACATCAAATCAGATCATAAGATTCGTCAGTGGTCCAAATTTCTAGCAAGTTCCAAAAACAAGTCCCAACTTATTAAGTTTATTTCAGAAGAATGGAGAAAGGAGAAGTATCAGGAAAGATTAGCTGAACAATCAAAGACTATCTTTGTAACAACAGAAGACCACTGTTATGAAATCACTTCATCAGGTTCAGCAGAAAGGGAGGACCTTCGATCAAATCATGAAGAGGCTGACACAAGAGTTCTATTCCATGCAGCAAATGCAGCATCGGCAGGCTACGAAGCAGTTGTGATTAGTTCAGAAGATACCGACGTATTTGTTCTCTGTTTGGCTTTCAGTAGTTATATTCCATGCTCATTGTACGTGAAATGTGGCAAGAAGATTCGAACAATGTACATTGACATTTCAAATGTAGCTCGAATGTTAGGATCGCAGGTATGTACGTCTCTTCTCGGTTTTCACGCCTTTACAGGCTGTGACAGTGTCAGTGCTTTTGCGGGAAAAGGAAAACTAGCTGCATTCAAAATGCTGAAAACAAACAAATTGTACCAAGACCTATTTCACCAAATTGGAATGCAGTGGGATTTCACAGACGACGTGTTCTCAAAGATACAAGAATTCACATGCAGAATGTACAGCTCCAATCCTGGAACCAAAGAAGTAAATGAGCTTCGTTATAGATTATTCTGTGTGAAGAAAGGGAAACTAGAATCGCAACAGCTACCGCCCTGCGCTGACTGCTTAAAACTCCATACACAACGTGCAAACTACCAAGCAGCCATCTGGAGAAGAAGTCTGCAAGGCTGCCCTAACGTTCCATCACCTATTGGACACGGGTGGATTCACGAAGACAACAAGTTTGTAATCAAATGGATGAGCGGTGAACCAGCCCCCACAGCTGTCCTAGAATTCCTTTCCTGCTCTTGCTCACGCTCATGTAAACCATCAAGCTGTATGTGCATTATAAATGGCCTGAAGTGCACTGATATGTGCAAACTACGTGACTGTGACAATCGTGTAGAAGATGAAGATCTCGAAGATGATGAATGTTCAGAAGAAGAAGAGGATGATGAAGACAATTAAAGAGGCCATTAACAGTAAGTTTGTATAGAGTCAGACGTTTGATATTGAAAAATAGGCTACGCGAAGAACAATATAAATGTATCAAATATATTTTCCAACTATTCTTTCCCTTTAAAGCACATAAATCACAAAATAACTTGTTGCCATGGTAACTACGATATTCTAAAACTCCCTAGAGTAGCTCATGTTGAGCTTACTGAATACCTTGTCTATCATTTTGAAATGATTGCATATACATTTCAGGCCTTATAATAAACTTGAATAGCTGGAATATCAGTATTATCTAAATTTCGATTTTAATTGAGTGACGTCATAATATCACGTGATTTCAGCACTAAAGCTACTCTTCTGACATTGCTATCACTGAAAACCATAAAGTAGAGGGTGCAAGCTTTCCAAAAATGTATGATAGCATTTGTCCCCCTGACTGTTACCGAAGACCTTATTTTTGGGGGCCTGGCCCATGGACTATTTATTTTGAATTTCAATTTCTTGGGAACTTGATGTTCGAGTAGCCAGAATTACCTTCGTGGATACCAATTGATTGAACGGTAACAATAAAACGTTTATTAAAATTTAAATAATAACAATATCAACATCGTAATAATAAGGTTTAAAGTAATAAAATATCCTTAATAAAGTACAAGCACTTAAGAATTGCACTTTTTATCAGAACCGAAATAAATTTAACACTAGCAGAACTGTCTAGGTTGCAAGATTTCAGTGATATGAAGCTTTAAGGACTACTAATTCCGCATCGCATCTAATTGTCTTTGAGTCCAATGGCTAAGAAAACGTCAAGAACTACTACATAAGACATCAGCTCCTTTGCTTGGCGGCAGGAGACGGAATGTAATAAGTTTGGCATACATACTTCTACTAGGTTCAAGGTAAACAGGCAAGCACAATGGACGCGGCAAAAGTTCGACGTCTTATATGCATGATGACCCAATACAATTTGAAAAACAAAACACACCTTAGAAATAGTATTCACTGTCCTTATCCTAATCAGAGCAAAAGGTAACTTAGATGTCGATGTTTAACAGCTGCCGTAAGCTACCGATCTGGAAGTCATCTAAAATTAAGCCAGGGTCCTGCTTAATTAAAGAAGACGTTATGTAACCATGCCTTGCCCGCAAGCATTCCCACTGACAGTGGTAATAACGGTTTCCTTCGGTGGAAATGCGACGATTGCCATGGCTGTCGTGTTCGAATGTAACCAGGAATTGTCTTACTTCGACATGCTATGTTGATCTTTCAAGGATGGAATAATTTAGCATGATAAATGAAGGATTATGAATAATGTATTACTTACCAGCTTTCGTCTTCCGACATCGTGTTGAGAAGCAGACAGATCCGTTGTTGAGCCAGCAAACATGTTGTCAGCGAACGAGAAACAGTCGCGTTACACCCATAGAATTAATAATTACCGGCTGATGCAGACGTTTTACTTGCGATTTCTTTTTTTAAATATATATTAAATATTCTGTAAATATTCTGTAAATATTCTGTAATAAAATATCATTCGCTTCCTAACTCGCTTCCTAATTCGCTTCCTAACTCGCTTCCTAACTCGCTTCCTAACTCGCTTCCTAACTCGCTTCCTAACTGGAAAGATAGGCATCCTCCTCTACGATGAGCCTGAATGAAATCATATCCTAGCAGAAAATTATAATCAATATTTGGATTTTGTTAACGATTAGAAAGAATACAACGAAAATTATTTCTTTATCGTATTTAGAAGGAAAAAACATTAAAAATAATGTGAACTAAGCACGTTGACTTTTGAATATATATTCTAGAAAAAAAACAATTACTGTAGCCGAGAGGCAGACTTGATCAAGATATAAAGGCGACCGACACATAAAGGACGACATTCATTTCTATGAAACAAACTCGCTAATGTCGTAAGTTGTCGAAAGTGCTATTTGTGATATTTTGCGTGGATAAGGCAGTAGGAAATCAGGTCCATAAATAAAACCCCAAACAAAATGTTGATGTTGGAATGACTTGCCGTGTATCTGCTCTAATTACAAAGAACGATTGTATACACACTTATACTTAAGGAATGATGGACATTACTTCACACCTAAAAAGACCTCATGCAAAGTAAACTTTTCTGACCAAAGCTCCTCAGTACTCCGGTGAGGCCAATTGAAACGAAATGCTATTTAAGAATCCTACCCCTATTTTCCTTTTGATTTTTTGGTTGTTGTTGTTGTCTTTTTGTATTTATCGTTAGGAAAGAGAAAAAACAAAACAACGTATAAAACTAGAAGTAATAATAACCAGAAAACATTGAGAGAATTAATGGATGAATGAAATCTCTATTTATGTAACATATAATTTGCGAATTTTGCAATTTTCTTTAACAGTACTAATAAAAAAAATTTCGGCAATTTTCTTGATACCGTATTAAAATAATTTCAAATTATATTATATACTAGTAAAAAAAAGTTCGCAAATTTATCAACTTTCATAGTTTGCGAATTTTCAGGTCGTATCATATCATATACTAGTATAAAAAAAGTTCGCAAATTTATCAACTTTCATAGTTTGCGAATTCTGATACCGTATCATATCATATACTAGTATAAAAAAAGTTCGCAAATTTATCAACTTTCATAATTTGCGAATTCTGATACCGTATCATATCATATACTAGTAAAATAAAGTTCGCAAATTTATCAACTTTCATAATTTGCGAATTCTGATACCGTATCATATCATATACTAGTAAAAAAAAGTTCGCAAATTTATCAACTTTCATAGTTTGCGAATTCCGATACCGTATCATCATATACTAGTAAAAAAAGTTTGCAAATTTATCAACTTTCATAGTTTGCGAATTCCGATACCGTATCATATTATATACTAGTAAAAAAAAGTTCGCAAATTTATCAACTTTCATAGTTTGCGAATTCTGATACCGTATCATATCATATACTAGCATAAAAAAAGAATTATGAAAGTTATACCAAGTCATACCAAGACTGGTCATACGATAGACTGGGAATCCAGTGAAAGTTTGAGCATCATCCACTAAACCGCTCAATTAACTTACCGGCTCCTAACCGCCCACGACACCAAAACAGCGACTCACACTCATTAGACCGATGCCGCCAATTACGCGGCTAATCCAGGTAATTAGGCTATTGTTATCATGGCAGTATAAATATGACCAATCTCACTTTATTCTTCATTTGACTCTGAAGATGACTTCCGCTCAGGTTGTAATAGTTCATTTATAATAACATTTATAATAGTTCAGCGATTGGGGAGAGTATTTGAATATACAATGTTTTCCTGTTTATGTTGGTCTGATCGGAGGAGTGATGGAGAAGGGGGTGACAAGAACAAAAACGTTACATGAAAAAGAAGTAACAAACATCTATAAAGATCGCCTAGTTTATTCTTAGCTAAAGTGGTATTCTTTTTTGCAGCCTTTTACCTACATGTCCCGGTTCTGTGTTTGTTTGTATATCGCGTCATCGACACCTTTATTAGTTGTCTAAATCTTGCCTGAAAATTCGCAAACTATGAAAGTTGATAAATTTGCGAACTTTATTTTACTAGTATATAATATGATACGGTATCAGAATTCGCAAACTATGAAAGTTGATAAATTTGCGAACTTTATTTTACTAGTATATAATATGATACGGTATCAGAATTCGCAAACTATGAAAGTTGATAAATTTGCGAACTTTATTTTACTAGTATATAATATGATACGATATCAGAATTCGCAAACTATGAAAGTTGATAAATTTGCGAACTTTATTTTACTAGTATATAATATGATACGGTATCAGAATTCGCAAACTATGAAAGTTGATAAATTTGCGAACTTTATTTTACTAGTATATGATATGATACGGTATCAGAATTCGCAAACTATAAAAGTTGATAAATTGGCGAACTTTATTTTAATAGTATATAATATGATACGGTATCAGAATTCGCAAATTATGGAAGTTGATAAATTTGCAAACTTTATTTTACTAGTATATAATATGATACGGTATCAGAATTCGCAAATTATGAAAGTTGATAAATTTGCGAACTTTATATTACTAGTATATGATATGATACGGTATCAGAATTCGCAAACTATGAAAGTTGATAAATTTGCGAACTTTATTTTACTAGTATATGATATGATACGGTATCAGAATTCGCAAATTATGAAAGTTGATAAATTTGCGAACTTTATTTTACTAGTATATGATATGATACGGTATCAGAATCGCAAACTATGAAAGTTGATAAATTTGCGAACTTTTTTTTACTAGTATATAATATAATTTGAAATTATTTTAATACGGTATCAAGAAAATTGCGAACTTTTTTTTATTAGTACTGTTAAAGAAAATTTCAAAATTCGCAAATATGTAAGTTTCGAGAATATTAGAAATAGGTTTAGGATTCATATCAATCTCCTCTTAGAAATGCTGTAGATGAAAGACATGTGAAGGCTTAGTCTTTGAATTTAAGTACCTTTTAGGGGCGAAAATCATGTTTTGATGTAACCGAAGTGGAATTGTACATTAAAAAGAACAGGAGTAAAATCGTTCTTTAAATGCTCTTTGAATGATTGATAATTCATCACCGTACTAAAAGTTCCTCTGTAAATTTCCAGGTCTATTCATCAAGTTATTCAGCTCTTGAACACTGTAAAAAGAAGCTCCTTTACAATGAATCGTGGAGATATATCACTGGACTATCTTCCTTCAATCAGTTCGTTTATGTTTTCACGCATTGAATTCATAGAAGTAAGAAACCACGCTGAGTTGACAGATGTTTTAAGCCTGAGAGAGATTCCTCCGCTGAGCATGTGTACTGATGTTCGCTCGAAACTCGCCAAGAAGTTAGCAGAGGTACATGGTAATCGGATTGATTGTGAAGAATTGGAGAATATAGCTGTACATATACATGGACTTGGCAAGTTTGATCGCCCAAGACTCCAGGAACTAGTACGACTGAACAATTTTCGCAGTGTTGCCCTCGAAGTAAAAAAGGAAAGGTCTTATTACAATAGACTACGTGCCAGTAATCCAGATGCCACTGTTATACTGAAGGGCGTGGAGAAGTATTTTGAAGAAATATGGAGTCATGAGGAAAGTGATTATATCTTTGGTGGCCTTAGAGTTGCAGACGCCAAACGCCTTTCCTGCGATCGTTGGCTGAGCGATGATCTAATTGAACATTTCTTTACAAAATTTAACAGAAAGGCAGACAGTCATCGCTTTTTCGTCTTCACAGAAGTTATGAAGGACCCTGATATGTTCCGGTCACTTCTTATTCAGAGCTACCATCCAGGTATTAAGTTTGTCCATTTCGCCTTGAACATTGCAAAGTCCATAACCGGCACAACAATTACAAACGGAAACCACTGGGTTTATCTAGTCATTAATTGTGACACTTGTCAAATGTATTATGGAGACCCCAAAGGTTGGGGTGTTCCAGATAACTTGAGAGCTTGTTTTGACCCCTTCTTTGAGATTTTCAGTGGACGTGTCTCTACAGATGTGGAAGTTTATGCTATGCACATTCCATCGCAGCACACCAGTCGCTTACACGTCTGTGGGACGAAATGCAGCTCTTTATATCCACGACAAACCTGCGAGAATCTATGTGGGGCCATAGTAATTCTTGTTTCAGCCTGTGCTGTTCTTGAAACTGAGGTTTGGGAAAAAATGATTCAAAAGCACAAGATATATGATTTAGATGTGGATGCTGTGTTCTTGTCGTTGCTGAGAAACCCATCTAAGGAAAGTATGAATGTAAGAGCACTCCTTATGTCATGGTTGACAGATCAAGTCTTTGAAGATCTTGGATTTGACACGTTGAAGAAACATTCCAAAAAAAAAACAGTTGTCAACCAGCTCGTCCGAGTATGACATCGAGTTTCCTCCATTGCAACCATTTCAGACCAGCACACCTAAGAAGCACCGAACCACGCAGCCACCATCCTTCCAGACCAGCTCACCAAAGGAACATCACACTACCCCGCCATCATCCCAGACCAGCCCACCCCAGAAGCATCGTCCTACGCAGCCACCCAAGACCAGCACACCAAAGAAGCATCGTACTACGCAGCCACCCGAGACCAGCCCACCAAAGAAGCATCGTCCTACACAGCCACCCAAGACCAGCCCACCAAAGAAGCATCGTACTACGCAGCCACCCGAGACCAGCCCACCAAAGAAGCATCGTCCTACACAGCCATCATCTAAGACCACTAAGCAACCATCCGAGTATGACATCAACTTTCCTCCATTGCAGAAAGACCAGACAAGCAGTCACGCAAAGAACACTGCTTTCACTCGTAAACGAGACAATGGTAAGTGCGAAAAAAACTGTTTGTATAAGATAAAAAGTAAACACGGTCTGAATATAAAAATGAGGGATTCATAGGGCTTTACTTTTCAAAGTAAAAATAAAAAATAAAAATGGCGCAACGTCTTGAAAAACTGTTTTATAAAACTGATTAAGATATATGACAAAGAAAATTGTACAATTTAGGTGATAAGAACGTTTAGGAAGGCATCAAAATCTAGTAAGGGAAACCCTGGTAAATTCTTATAGACTCGGTGTTCTCTAGGTTAAATGTCTTTTTGTACTTATGTTTTTAGATGTAAAGAAGACGTTGAAACCAAATTGCAAAGATATACCAGGGCAGCCTGCACAAATGGTACATATCAATGAATCTGCCCATCCTGGCACAAATGACCTGCCTTTCCCAGAGCTCTCCAAGAGCTTTTACAAGCATGTGGCGCCAAATACATCTAAAAATACCTGCGCGGAAATGTCTACGAAAGCCGAATCTTTAAATGTTGGTATAAATGATCTGCCTTTCCCCAAAGTGTCGAAGAACTTTTACGGGAATATGGCAGATGTTTCAGGGGAGCCGACGCAAAAATTACATGGCAAAGGAATAAACGACCTGCCTTTCCCTGTGCTCTCCAGGGGCTTTTATGAGAAAAGAGAACCACCCACCGTGATGCCTGAGGAGTGTGGCAGGGCTGAACGTGCACAGGAGGTACATTCACTTCCTCGTCTCTCACGAGAATGGTTTAAAAGAAGAGGCGTTCTAATGAAAAAGAATGAAGGTAGAAAAAAGACACTGTCTGTCAAAGGAGACATTGAAGAAAGAATTAGGATTTTAGAAAAAGCAACAGAAACTGCAACAACCCTTAAAGCCAAAGCAGAAATTTCAAAAATGATTGAGGTTGGACGATACATGTTAGACAATGGGCCCATGATTGCTACCCAGGAAATTGGTAAATTTTTCCAGAAAACTAATCAAAGGCGTAAAATGATGTCCTCCGAGATATTACGAAAACTTCAGCGACACTTCAACGTAACCCAAGTGTATATTAGAGGTACAGGGTATATATTGGAGGACAGAGGCCAAGATCTCCTAGGTGTTGCGCGTCGTCTGGAGGAAATTGCAACTAAGCGTTTCGACGAGCAGATCAACAATGTCATCAAGAGCAGGGTAGGATCTCTCCTAAAAAGTGCCCTTAGATTTTGTGACACCAAAAAAGACCTTGATTTGATAAAGGGCTTGTTTGCGAAGGCTACCAGCGTGAACTTTGTATGTAAAATGATAGATGTTAAAAATAAGTCTGCTGTGAGATCAGCTAAAGATGAGATCGATTACAAATTATCTCAATTTGAAGAGCTTGAACAAACTTCACTTGTTGTTAGGAATGATATGACAAACGAGCAACAAAGGCGACTATGGAGAAGGATCGTTTTCAAGAGAAAACAGAAAATTGGGACATTGAAGCATGAAACAAGAGGAAGAATGCTTAAGGCTGAGATTTTTCCTGAACTGAAATTTGTTTTGGAAGGAATATTTTCACATGGCAGTAATAATATGCTCGGTGGACTTGAAAGCCATCCAAGGTTGACGACAGATATCATGTATAGACCAAAAGACAATGTGCTATATATGCGGCAAGCAAGGGATATTTTACTGGAAATTGCTCCTCCTGGTTTTGGTATATCTTTAAAATCCTGTTACAATTATACTGAATCATACAAAGAAAAAACATATTCCGCAAAACGTCATCATGCAGGTCAAGATGTGAACGCTCGTATTTCTTTAAGTTGCCCTCCAAGAACAGGTGTTTCGAAACAAGTTGTCAACCTCCACTGGACAACAAAAAACATAAATTTGTTACTAGAAAGTGCAGAAAGCTGCAAAGAAGACTGTATTGTAGATTCAAAGGACGCAAAAACAATAATATGTGGTGACATTCAACCGGTTCAAAACCCTGGAAAAAGTTGGAAAGCTATTACGTATGAGGACCATACATTTGATCAAAGCCGGACCAACGCAGTGTATCCAATGACACACCTCTTTTTAGATATGACTGAAAATACGCACAAAAAAAGTAAGGACCATCCCTCAACAATCGAAGTAACGAGAACTGGTTTCCCCGTTGTATTAGTGAACATTGCATTGACAGAAACGGAGACCACATTTCGTGCCATGAATGAGCTTTTATACCTCTTAACAAAGCCAGAGCTGGATAACGTTTTCAGAAACCCCAGAACAGGAAAGCTGAAGTCCTTTTTCGCGTTTGTAGTTGATAACGGACATGGGGAAGATCCAGATAGTCCTCTAACACAAATGTGCCTAGCACGAATTTTATTCATCTTGAATTTACGCAAAATAAGTCAGCGATCATTTGCTGAATACCACAGCAAACGGAATTTTGTGGAAAGGGTACACGCAAGTGAAAACGTTGCCTTATCCAGGCATGGTGCGTTTAGCAGTAAACAGCTATTTCCAGAAGCTGATCCAGGTAGTGCCGAGCACCTTCAAAATATGGAAAAGATGGCTTCAGATGTAAAAGAATGTTTGTCTAATGCTCGTTTCGGTAGACATTTTCTCCAATGCTACAGAGGAATCAAAGAGAATGGAATCTTTAATGACGAAGAAAGACTTAAGGACTTTATGAAACTGTCGGAAGAGAGGAAAGAAGATTGTGAATGGACCTATGGACCGAAAACTCTAAATCCGCAATTTCAAGCACTGGCCACCATTTGGGGTTTGTCTACTGATTTTACTAGGAGATACATTGATGACTATAAATTAATTATGGATTCTGAACTAACAACTTGCTGGAAAGATAAATATTCCACAACCATTTACGCTGATAAGAGCGTGGACAACATTGAGCTACAGCCTCTTCCCGATTACGTCAGCTGGTTAAAGTCTGGAGGAGAACTACATTATTTATCATTCGAAAAAACGTCCCTTTTAAACAGTAAGTGCAACATCAAGACACCGCAGATGTTTTTGCCCAGTAAATTATTAAATTCATTTTATGTCATTAACAACAATCCTCCACAAGACGTTCTGGAGAGCTTGGCCATTCTTTCGTGGATTCCAGTTAAGGAAGTTGAAGAGTACTTTCACTCACAGAGGCTAAAAGAAAATAAGGAATATGAAAAGAGCATCAACAGGGAAACATGGAGAAGCCATCCCCTATTCAAGAAGTCAGTAGCAGATTTACAGCAGATGTGCAAGAGCAAAGGGCTACCTGACAAGGGATTGAAACATTCCCTGGTCGAGAGATTGGCTCTTGAAAATGTACATGACTACAAGAAACCAAGCCATTTTCAGCCATATTTTTCAGGACTTACTTCCTTACCGTCGTCCGCTGTAGAACTTAAAAAAATACCTATTCCAACCATCAAGTATATCTTGAGGAGCTATGCAATATCCGCATCTGGTAACAAAAGTGAATTGGTGCTGCGTCTCTTTCTGTTACGTCATGGTCGCTCTTATCTTGTTGCACACAAAGAAGTAGAAGAAATAAAAACAACCATCACAAATGCACAAAAAATAATTTCCGAAATGGTGAAAGAACACATTTTAAAAGTTGATGACATAAGACGTGTAAGGGCACACCATAAAAAAGTACAAGAAAAGTCATTTATCAAAGTTCCTGATGGTGTACTTCACATTAGTGACCTCCATAACCTCTTCAAGTCACTCTATAATTATCTAGATCGGGGTAGGCAATATCAGCCTGACAAAAGCACTTGCAGGCCTGTTCAAATGGAAACGATCAATGCCTCTGATGAGTATGAGAACTTCTTTGAAATAGGCAGAAGACTAAAAATACGTTGGACAAAAGAGGAAATAGGTGATTCCGGGTGGCGACCAGGCTGGTATGTAGCAGAGGTGCAGAGCTCATCAATTGCCAGTGACACTGTTGATGTGGTGTACGTTTGTGAGCCTGACGCTATATACACTATTGATGTGACATCACTTCTTGCTTCAGGAAAACTGAAAGAAGCCTGATTAAGGTTTAGCTAGTAAGGGTAGGGGTCGTGGAGTGGCCGTACTGTCAGCCGTCCCCTATCAAGGTTGGATCCAGGGGGGCAAAGGGGGTGTGAAGTTCCCCTTCAACAGGAAAAAACAAAACAAAACTGAAGGAAGAAACTCAATTAACCCCCCCTCCCCTCTAAAATTTTGACTGGATCCGCCCTTGCATATCCCTACCCTTTTACATTTTACGTTTAAACCAGTTTGTAACTTACAATGTGACTGGTAAGGTGTACATAATACGAGTAGGGGCCATGGATTGGCTGTTCTGTTTTCCGTAACCTACCACTATATATACTTATTTCATTGAAGTTAGTCACCAAAAATCTAAAAAGCTGTGATCGCTGAGAATCATGGGGTAATGTTTTATATCCTACAAGTAAAGCTTTTGACACAAACTGCAGCAGTTGAGGATGCTCAGAGGAGGTGAGACTGTAAACATGTGTAACTGGTAAAAGATCTCAAGTCTGTCAACTGTTATCAAGCGGTTGAAACATGTAAAATGTATCTATCCATAATCCTTGTTGGTTTGTAGCTTTTCAGGTGACTAACTTTATTTAAATAGGTGTATATATACCCCTTTCATTTAATTCATTTAAGCGAGTTTATATAACACTCTTTTGTTCTAGTTATAACTTATTTAGCAGTTTTTTTGTGCTTTCTAGCTGTATATTTAGTAGTTTTTACCATAACGAAGGCTATTTTGATATTTTTTGTTGGTCTTGGGTTCAATTCTTCTTCTACTTATGAATAATCATAGTAGTTCTTTGTATGGTTTCTAGACTTGAACATGTATTTAGTAGTTTCTCAATTGCCCTATGCATTCTACTATCACAGTTTTGTTTTTGAGTTGGTAAAATGTTCAATTCATAATAGAAATTTTTTTAAATTGAAAATTTCAACTGTTACATAAAAGGTTCAATGTTTAATACATTTGATCACCGTAACTACTTTTGTAGCTCTATAAAATGTTTTTTAAAACAATTTTCCAAGTCTTGTTTGTATCTTGACCCTTCTTGAGAACATTATTCCTAAGGTTTGAACAAATAGACTATTTTCTTGTCATAAACTTAGAGGTGAGGAACTAGAACCACCATACCACAATATTACTTATAATATCATTAATAATTCATATATAGGTTTCTATTCAATCTGGGTCTACTCCATCTGCATCACATTATAACATAGCTGTATATCCCATACAGCAAACTAATCAGATTTAATTACAATAAAAATCTTCAGAATAAAAATCTTCATCAAATTTCTTTGGATAATTCTTCAGGGGTGTACAGAGCAAGGTAAAAATCTTCAGGGGTAATCGAATTTCTTTGGATAATTCTTCAGGGGTGTACAGAGCGAGGTAAAAATCTTCAGGGGTAATCAAATTTCTTTGGATAATTCTTCAGTGGTGTGCAGAGCAAGGTAAAGAAATTCTTTAGGTTTTTTTTACTTTTGTAAAATTCTTCAGGGGTAATCAGGAAATAAAAATCTTCAGGGTGTTTACGTAGGAATAAAAAAACTCAATCCTCGATAGGGGGGGTGCGCATATTAAATGGAATAGCCCAATCTAAATTGAAGCTGTGTTCGTGAGCGATGATTTGGCGCCAGCATTTCTAAAATGTGGGCATTTACAATGCTCAAGTCAATGAGAAACCAAAATAGGTATCTCCACCACTTTCTGGACTTGAGTCCGACAGCATAGTAGCCGCGAGATTGATCACTGCGATCAACAGCACCCATGTTGGCGTTGTAGCTCTTCACTACAGGAGCGCTAGGCACATCGATAATGGTTCCATCGCGTTGTTTTCGTTTTACAGTGTCGTCTCCAACAGGATTCGACTGGCTGCTTAAAAAGTTGACAAGCCTCTTGTCCTTCCAAACCGTTGCCACGAGATTGTTCTTTCGTTTGAACAAGGATTCGCCTTGTTTTAAGCGCTTCACGTCGGGGTTTTTTTCCCCTAACTCCTTCGGATAACCCGAACTGCTAGCTTTTATCGTGCCACATAAATAGACTTGGTCTTTTAATAAATCTTCGGCTAGACGAACTGATGTGAAATAATTATCACAGAAGACATGATGGTTTTTGCCTGTGATTGTCCGTGTTAAATCATGTACGACACGGTAGCCAAGGCCATGTTCGACTCCGCCATCTTGCTTCTTCCCCGTGTAAACTTGGAAGTCCAACACGTAGCCATTTGAGGAATCGGCACACTCCCAGACCTTTATTCCTCTCTTGATGGGTTTGTTGGGCATGTATTGCTTCATCCCAAGCCTGCCTTTGTACTTAACCATAGCTTCATCTACAGCAACGTTCTTTGTTGGCATGTACTCTTCGCGGCATTGCTGTAAAACACGATCAACAACAGTTCGAACTTTGTAAAGTCTGTCGTGTTGCCGATCTTCTCTCGGAAGAGCTTTAGATTTGTCATTGAGATGTAGATATTGATTTAGTTTATCATAACGATTTCTTGGCATGACTTTTTTGATCTCTGGGACTCCAAGGAGAGGTTCTTTAGACCAATACAGTCGAGTTGAAGGGAGCTTTTTTATTCCAAACACGACGTGAAGACCAAGGAACGCTTTGATCTCTTCGGCTGTTGTATCACGCCACTTTGGATCGGGCTTCACAGCGATGCATTGCTGGGCATACAGGTTAGTTTCTCTGACAATAAGTTCGATTAAGTCCTCGGGAAACAATAAATGAAAGAAGTCCAGTGCAGTTCCATCTTCTGCAACTCCAGAGACAGGACCAGAGCGAGATACAAATGGCGCGACATTCACAACTCCATTGCCATTTCCCCAAGTGTTTACATCTTCTTGTGGCTCAGTTTCTTCGTCATCTGAGACGGAAAAATCAGACAAATCTTCTGTGTTCACTGTTGAAACAGAAATATCTGATTCAGAAGAGTCTGAAGCAGAGTCTGAGTCGTTCAAGGCTTGAATATCGTCGTTCGTAAATCCTAAAAAATCTTCCGAGTCGCTATCGCTCTCCATTTCCAAACGTGTTTCTTCAACTATAATTTTCACTGCGAACTTGTGTGACAACCTATGCCATATTTGGTATGAAAATAAATGTAAACTCTTCTCCTATTGGTTAGAATACGATAGAGCATCAAAACAAAGATATAACATGTCTTTTGATTGGCTAGAAGAGGTCACGGTCTGAGAGAGCCATATGGCTCACTTGGGAATTGGAGCCAGTTACGGAAGTGAGCCATATGGCTCACTTGGGGCATAAAGGGTTAAAGCACAAAGCCAGTCATTGCTTTTCTTTGCAAAAATCTTTCAACTTACAAATACTAAATACTACTCTTTGTTAAAATCTTGGATTCAGGCCTTCGAAGATGTCAAATATTACTGCCTTGTTGTACTTAGTTCTGATACCTAGACACTCAATTAGAAATGACAATATTCTTACCCTTAAACTTCTTATTTATTGGTAGTCAAAATGTGTTGATCGTGTAAGGTAATCTTAGTTCTTGGCTTGTTCTTGGGTAGTACAACTAGGTCCCAAGAACAAGCCTCGAGGTACCCCATACACTTATTTCATCAAAAGGAATAAGCCATATTTTATGGTAATATATGTTTGTTCAAATAGGTTTAGTCGATTAGTTGAAGGCATTCCAGTTGATAAGCATCTGTAGTATGTTTGATTTAAGATCTCTCAAAACGACTGGATGATCCGAGTTCATTAACCTTTACAGTAGTGAGACTAAATCCACTTTAAAAACAGTTATCGCTTTTGTACGTCATTTTTGTATGTATATTTAATAAAACCAAAAGGACCAAAGACCAAACTGTGGGGCACTCCTGACTAAGCTTTTAAAGCTCCCATTGATGGATGCCTGGTTAAAAACGCAGGAAATAAGAGCCTGCAGTTTTAGAATTCTACTTAAAATTGTTACAGAATGTAAAGATATTTTCGTAAAAACTGGGTTTGAGAAAAAAGAAAGAACAGTTTGTGAGGATATGGTAGTTTTACAAGGTGTAATAATTAATAATCAATGATTAAAGTAGGATATCACTTACTGTTAATTAAAACTTGTAATATCCGTGTGTATTTGAGCAACCAAATTCTTGCCTTGCGTTGAGAAAGCTCTTGTGTTATGGGTTTCCTGTGCCTTGAAGTAGGCAAAGGGTGCGCCCCTCCCAACAAGCTAAATGCGCGTCAAAAATATTGACATAAGATATCGTCTTTTAATGCTTCATCGACCACACAAAGAAGCAGTTGACATATTGCCTCGTTTAGTCAGTCGCGAGACAGACCCGAGTCTCTTGAACTGTGGCAACCAATCAACTAGAAAGGCATGTAGGTCAAGACGTTTTCTCTACTGCCTACTGGCTAGCAAATCATGGATCAAGGAATCCATTAATAGACGTCTTGATAAACACTGCTTTGTATCGTTAGAAAAGCCAGCCATGAATTGTTAGCTTAGTGTAAAAATTAGGACAGAGATCGTAAGAAACTGAGTGTGTGGCTGTAGAACGTTTATGCGTCTCGTGCAGAACCTATAAGAGCCTCGACTGAGAGACTCAGTTTCGGGATTTTTTTACAATAGTATTAATAACTTGTACTGGCTGGTACACACTGAGACATGTCAACACTGAGTCGACCAACACTGAATAAGAAGCGACTAAGCTGGATAGATATGACTACATCATCCAGCCACCAAAAGATTCGAATAACAAGAAGAATCGTTCAACTACAGCAAGATAAATTTGCCTCTACGCTTCTCGATGAAGGAAAGCAGCTCTGTTGTGAGTACGTAGATGCTAAGCTTCAACGTGAGGGCCTTAAGCGATCTTCAGGCAGCTACTGGACGTCAGGTTCTGCTCAAAGTTTCGGAGAAAATTGGCCAACAATTTCTGCACGTGTTCAAGAAGTTGGCTGGATGTTAGAAGAGTGTTATCCAAGGCTTTACACAGATATTTCACAGCACGTCAATGTGCCTTTTACTAGTGAAGAAGTTGTCCATGATTTGTTTCGACATGTGTGTGCGGAGATATTATCTGACGGTGTTAATTGGGCTCGTATCGTAGCCGTCTTCCAGTTTGCAGGGGCTCTTGCTGCAGAGTGTTACAAGGATAGTAGAAGTGTTTATGTTAATGATATTTCTAGTTGGATGTACGAATTAACAGCGATGTATCTAATAGATTGGATCAAACGACGAGGTGGCTGGGTATGTACGTGCATTTATAAATCCTCATAAGTTTAAATAGCATATTTGTTGTTTTATATATTTATGATTGACCTCAACTTTGCCATAAATATGCTTTATTCTTTAGGACCTATTTCGCTTTCTATGAAGTCGCCACGCCGTAAAATTATTCTCGGACAGGAAGTCCTTATGCAAACAAAACGAAACTTTTCATCTTCAGATGTATAAGGTTCGGCGCAACCAGGAAGAAAATCCATTTTTTGGCAATATTAAGTAAAAGGTCACTCTGAATTCAAAGATTAATTTCTTTCTCAAATTATTCATTACGAAAGGCAATGATTTCTTCTCATCTTTTTTCTTTTGTTATGAATCAGTAATAATAATATTTTCGATCGTCTTTGGTTATTAGTGTCACGCATTCTCTACAAGAGATAGTTATATTAATTGTACGTATTGTTTGTTTTGCCTATAATCTCTTTATCTTTTGACAAATATTGCGAAAATAATTAAGGTTTTGAAAAGAAAGTCGTAGATATAATAAGAGTATGCTGTAGCATCTGTTCCACATCAATTATTTCAATTAACTTTGCTCGTGGAAAATGAATTTTGCGCGCGATTGATAGCAAGAGGACGCGGTTTTCCACGAAAAATCACGAAATTGTATAAAGGGTATATTCCTTCTGAGAATCTCTCATTTTGTTGATTTATGAAGCAGAAGATTATTATATCTTAACGACGATACAGTTAGATGACGAAAAATTACAAATGAATTAATAAGTTTTGGAGATATATCCGGTTTGACTTTTGCAAATCGATGGGTTTACGAAATGCATGCAAACATCGCTATCGGATCATGGGCCATCTTTTTCAGCTAGTGAGTTTTGTTTCAAAGCATTGTATATTCTTCAGACTAGGATCGTTACTATGATTTAATCATTACTGACTGGCGACCTGACTGGCGTAGAGAGTTTGGAATTTATTCTGTTTATGAAATAACCCGTGAATTCACTGAGCTATAACTTCGCGCGATTCATAGCGCGCGCAAATCGACAGAAAGCGCGAAGCCTGCGCTTTTCATTTCAAGCGTCATATTAGGGAAAATACTCTTTATTAGGATGGAGGGCTGGGGAATTTGCAGAAAACGTTTTAGTAATAGTTTTAGTCTTTGCAGTTCCCTCAGTAAGTCCAAGTCAATCAGGAAAAAGCTTTCGTCAAAATAAAACGGTTGACCCTCCACTGATGACTCGCCCCCCTCCCCTCCCCCCAATAAAAAAACTGACTTCCCTGTGATGCGCAGATGTTTGCACTAGTTTTTGTCAACATTTTGAAGCTGCACGCTTTTGCCAAGTGGGGGCGTGATCTCGGATAGACACTGCTGTTTTTGCTGTGACAAAATTAAATCTAAAATTGCGCGGCTTGAGAAAACATTCCATATGGTGTATGGCCGCAGTTTCAATGCGCGTTTCTGATAAAACCACATGTTTCTTATAAGAATCTGTTCCTCATTTTTTCAGGTTGACATTCTGCGCGCATTTCCTCGTTCCAGCATAGCAGATTACATCATCACCTCGCGTGGAAGATGGCGGGTTGTAGACTACCTAACGAACTGGCTGTTCTACGTCGTTACGAGATTAAGAGAATCATCGCGCACTTGTGTGCGCACGATAGGTCTTAGTAGCGAATAGAACTGCCTTTGCAATAGTCACATCATGACTACAGTGAATCTTGGGATACCTTGGGGAAAGACCTTGGTTTATTGGGTGGAAAATCTCATGGTACGATTTGCGCATGATGGTGAAAACTCGGGCCATTATGGTAGAAAATTTTAAAACTTTTGCATCTAATAGCGATATAATTTTTTAGAGGATTCAAAAGGGAAATCAGACTACTATATTTTTTGTAAAATTACAACGCACAGCACAGCACGGCATTGACGACATTCGTGCCGTATATGTTTTTACATATAGATTTTTCAGAATCAAAATTTGATAGTGATTGGGAATAAGGTAGAAGTTCAAAGTTGATCGCATGATCTCAGATCATACTTCCGTCTTATTAAAGATTTAATTTCAGGGCCGTTCTTTTACGACACTGCATTATTCCTCGGTCAGAGGTTACTCCCAGTTGAACAGAGCAGATTTTGCGGTTCACGAAAGACAGTATCAGCTTCCCTTTGTAGCCAGTTAACCACAAAAAACTTGTACAATGCTGTCAGCAAAAACAAAAAATACTGCGATTAAGGCTCCACACTGAGAGCGAGTGGTTCTAGGATAAGAGAGGTTCGCATGTCTTTTTTCCGTTTTGTTTTTTGCTTGTTATTTTTGGCTTTGGACACATTTTTAGTTTTTGAATTTTTAAGATTTTAAAGAGTTTACAAACAAAATAATATTTTAAAATAAAACATCATTAACGCTAAGAAAAACGTGATTTTCTTTTACTTTATAACATTTAAACTCTGATAAGAAGGGTTGTGCCCCTACCACATATAACCAGTAGTTCCCTGTCCTTATGTCCTTGAGGAAGGCAAGGGCAGATCCAGGGGGGGCAAAAGGGGACTGAAGCCCCCCTCAGCAAAAAAAAAAAAAAAAAACCTGAAGAATTAGATGCTTTTTTTATTGTTTTCCGTTGTGTTGACGGAAGAAACTAAATTACTCCCCCCCCCCCCCCTAAACTGCACACTTGGGTTGGAAGTCAACAGCAGCAGAAATCAAGGGTATGACCAGCTATACTCGGCCATGAAACAAATATGGAACACCAGGAGAGACGAGGTAAAAGGAATGACACAAGGGTACAAATTGTCCCAAAAGACCAAGGCGATAACCACTTGTCAGGCATGAAGCAAATATGGACCAGAAAAAGAGGAATGGGAAAAGGTACAAAAATGCCCCTCTACCTCCCCCTGAAATTTACTGAGCATTAAAATAACGAACCAAGACTGATAAAAAGAGAAGATATTTATTCCTACTGAACTGCTTTACAAGAAATCATCTTATAGCGTATACCATGATCATGAATTCTGTGTCTAAATTACTACTTCTATCATATAGTTACATTGTATAAACAAGACCGACCATACAATAAAAATTAAAACAAGCCGACAGTTATCCAAAACAATGCCTACATTGGACCAACAAAAACAGCCAGGTACAATAGTACAGAGATACTCCAAAATCAAAAACATTGGGGTTACAATCAACTTTTAGCTTAGCTGTTCGAATAATGGACCCGAGTCGTGGTATTACAATGTTTTCCCAATTCTGCGTGACAAACCTCCAGAGGATTCATTTTCTTTTGTTTTTCTCTTCGAAAAAGTATCCCAAAGGATACAAAGGAATAACGATATTCCGACGAGTTTCAAAACTATAGCTGTTTATTCCCCTTGAGGTTTGTCATGTTCAATTGGGAAAACATTGTCACACCATGAATAAAGTCTATTGCTGAGGACCTCACTATAGATGAGTGCTAATGTTTTCCAATTTTGATACAATGTCATTCCCTTGAATATTATTTTATTAATTAGTGGTTAAGTTGGTGGAGGTGATAAGATATTGGTGTATCTAAAAACACCAATATTGAAATGAAAAGCTTTATATTTGTGATGCAAATACAAGAGAATTAAATTAAATTTGAATGGGTTGAAGGACCTTTATGCACAGAGTAAGAAAAAAATACAACATTATATGACCTTGTAGAAAAAGACACTGCTTTTCATGGAATAAAAATGGCTGTTTTTGTTACCCTCTGTTTCTGTGTTTTAACTTTTAGTTATTTTAGTATTTTAAAGCAAAATTTATGATTGAAAGAATATTAGAAAGCAGTTGCCATACAAAAACAATAACTTCAACAATTGCAAAGTATCTTTGATTGCTACCAACAATACTTTAAAACTTAATTCCTTATAAAACTGTTTTCGTTCCTCCAAGTCCCATAACAATGGGAAGAGAGAAATAAAAGAAAGGGAAAGCAAATGTGAAATGGTAGTCTGCGGCATCATCATACAAGCACAGACGTTTATAGCAACAAGAAGAAAAAGATTGTTTGTCAGCGAAATCAAAGAAAGAAACAACATTACATTCCTATAAAGTTAGTAATTTTTTGAAAAAGTACAATATACTTTCAACCTTCTCTCCCTATAAAGCCGAGATTAACTTTACCATTTTTTGACAATATAATTTGAAGACTAATTAGATACAAACTCCACCACTGTGACAATTCAAAATACTTAACATGAGGGTTATAATTAGTCTCTGACGAGAGGGTTCTGTTTGAGTTGAAGAAAGATTGAACGCATGCGAGAAACATCCTTATTGTTCTTAGTTCCTTTGGGATTAAAGTCGCAGGCTTTGCAAACTTTCTCCCAATCGTGTCCTGGTTTCGATGTATCATCTCTGTCAGATACAAACTCTTCCTCGTCAGCTCTATGAATTAAAAAAATAAATGGTTGAACTAGGAATAGCCATAATTGTAGATCAAGGGTTACAGACTTGCTCACAATGCAGATTATAGTTTTCTTGATGTTAATAGGCCCTTATCAAGACATAATCACGTGACCATTTCTGGGCGGCAATGTCATATCCAAAACCTTTTTCAAGATACTATTTTCCCCAAATACAGTGTGTGCAAACATGTGACTCAAAATCCCTTGCAACAGCTGCCATCTTGGTTGATCTAACGAGAGGCTAATGAGGAATGCTTTTTTATTGCAACCAAGATGACATAACATGAACATTGCTCTATAAGCTACTTTTGATTCCAAGATACAAAGCAACTTAAAGTTTGATTACTGTCCAGCAGACCTCAGGCTGAATTGATTCGTAATCAAAGTGATATATCAGCACATGACTGTTTGATGCAGAGCCTATTAACATTGGATGTATACAAGCATTAAAGCCACACCTCTCACTTTATGAGGGAGAATGGTAGTTATCACTTGTACTGTACATCGATCTAGCACCAACTTTATACCACAAGGTCAGTCAGGGACCTTGAGGTGATTCAAATAGTAGTGCACAACAGCCGAGCTACAATAGCAAAACGCACTGATTGAGACAAAAGTTGTAGGTTTGCATGTGCTCTTATAACTATATACTCTGATTTAATTGACAGTAGCTTAACCTATTGTGAGTTTGTCTTAATAAGCACTTAAAACATTAAAACTATGTGTAGTAGTAAAGAAGATTTATTTCTAAATATTTTTTATAGGATTGTTATACTATTGTTATCAATAAACTTCCAGCATAAGGACATACCTATTAGTTGATTTTGTTTTTCCTAATTGTTCATCACGTCTGTCATACCAGTCATTAAGTTCCTTCTTTGCTTGCTCTCTCCATTCTTGTATCGCTTCTCTTTCCTCTTCGTCCATTTTTTCGAGAAGTGCAGCTTTTTCCTCTCTCCATTTTCTAAAGGTTACAATCAAGATTATAATATATCAATATAAAAGTGTGGTTTTTTATTGATGATATTACAAAAAGTTAACAGGGAGTTTAGCATTCCAGGGTCCCAAGAACTGACCAGCAATAATTGCCTATGCAATCCAGGTTCAAAGTGGCTCTCTTGTGAGCTCCAAGGGTTTTTTTCCTGGGGGTTCTCCAGTTTCAAAATTCGATTTCATTGGAAGAGCCGCTCTGTAAAACCACTATCAAATCCCATAATGAGAGATTAAATTATTCAGCTTAACACAGCGAAAGTACCTTTCTCAAGCAAAATACGCCTGATAACCATGGCTAAAAGGGTTAGAAAGAAGCATCTCAAATGTACTGGATGCATGTGCCTTCAAAACCAGAAAATAGAGGTAGAATTATTGAAAAAACAATTACACACTTACTTGACAGATTCTGGTTCTTCTTGTCTTGACAGTAAACTTGCAGCAGATTGTTGGGCGGAGGAACTATCATTCTAAACGACAGCACAATTAATTACAGTCATGCATATTATACACTGTAGTCATCAAGCACAAGAGATCAGAGATTTTACCATGATAAATTTCATAAAATCAAATTTAAACACAACTTAAATATTTTAGAACATATTAAAAATTGTCATCCTTACTTCTTCTTCCCCAAATCCATTTACGACTGGTTCTGTGCTGTCTTCTAACAAATCGAAATTATCACCCTGGAGAAATGAAAAAGAATCATTAATCCTTAAAAAAAGTATGGAAAAAAGTATGGCAAGTGTTAAGGAGTAAAGAATATGGGAAAGGGATGGTTGGTCTTCATCCATGTCATACCAAATAAACTAATGGACATGATAACAATATTTGAATGGATGAGAAATGGAAAATGGGAAGTAGCATAGTCTCTGGATCACAAATTTAAAAAAAACAGCCATTCATCATAGCTATGGTTTGCTTTCAAATGTTCAGCAATTGACCAAAATTCAATATGAGAATGGAAAAGTTTTAAAAGATTTGCTGGAATCACATTACTGCGCTACAAAACAAAAAGGTTAAGGAAATATTCAATGATAAATTGCAAATTTCCTCATCCATTCTGCATATTGCTGGCTTTTTAAAACCATTAAAAAAAATTTAAATGGAAAGCAGAAACTGTATGCACAATGTTAAACAAAATATTTTGTGAAATTTAAAAATTATGACCTCTGTACGCAACATAAAAATGGTATAAATACTAATTTTTATATCTTAGTATATTTGTTATTGGATATTTTGTACATCATGCTACTGTAGTTATAGGAATGCATATAGTTAAAAAGTTACACATACCCCATATAGCCCACCCCCTTAAACTATCTTTCAATTCAATCAGAGCATGAAGATAATAAATCCATAACAGAACTCCCATACTAGAAGGATTTTAAAAGAAATTCTAGCAAATAAATGGGGTTGATCCATACATTGGTATGGTAAATATAGAAACATGTCAGTTGTAAAGTCATACCACCCCTCTATAAAGACGTATCTCTATGGTTTCCCTTTTAGGGGTCGGGTGGAACTACACAATCATAAAGAATAGCTGGAATGAAAGCTTTTGAGGTATAGCAACGTCTTTGTTACTAAAGAAAACCTTAGAAAAAGCAGCTGGGATCAAAGACAAGCTAAATATATCCACGCCTATGTGGAACCATTATCAATAAACTAATGAAATCTACCATCAGTTTTAACTAAGTCATTCAATAAATACAAAAGTAAACTCAACGATAAAAGTACTCAAAGTACGGTCTATAATAACTATAATAGTGAATGAATAAGCGATATTCTAACACGTAGGAAATTCCACGCTGTCAAGAAGATCAAACACTCGTAAAGCGGACAATTTTCGATAAACCGGTAACAAAAAACGACCCAATTTCGCAACGAATTCAACGCGTTTTTACCTCATCTGCATTTCCAACGCCTTCTAAATCTTCTCCTAGTTCAGCTAGTTCGTCTTGTTCTCTTGCTAGGAAGTCAGCAGCAGGATCTTCGGCTGTTTCTTCGCCGTAAGATGAGTCACCAAGAAGGTCGTCAGCCATGTTGGATTCGAGGGAGCGCGAGACGACGAGTCAATCTGAAGGTCCCGGATGATAGAACGGAAGTGGTACCAACTGGGTCAGTGGTTGTACAAACAAAAACACAATGCACCATGGGATTACGTCACTTCCTTTCTTTTCATTTTTTTCTTCTCCTTTTTTTTTTTTCACTTTCATTTTACTATCCTGATTTAAACTTTTCTTTTCTCACTTTTGTTTTCTGTTTTGCTCTTTATATGTTTTATTTTGCTTCATCTTTTCCTCTTTTGCTTCGTCTCTTCCTCTTTTTCCCTTATTTCCTTTCCTTTCCCTCTCATTTTTTTAAATCAAACTTTCCTTTCCCATTTCCCAACTTCGTTTTCTGTTGCTTTCTTTCATTTTCCTTTTCTTTTCCTTTCCTTTCCATTTTCCCTTTCTTTTCCTTTTTCCTTCCTTTTTCCATTCGTTTTCCCTTTCTTTTCTTTTTCTGTTTTTCGTCTTCTTTGATCTTTTCCCTATTTGTCTTCACTAATTTTCCTCGCATTTATTTCGCTTTATTTCCTCGAACTCCAAGAAGTATCTCAAATTTTTAGTCATGTGCAAGAAATGAAATAGGAACAAAATTAATGACATAAAAGGTATCTCAACAGGCTAAAAGCGTTTGCCTGTGAAAACCATCAAACCTCAGTAAACATTATGTCAGCTTCACCTTACTGAATATAACACATAAGTTTCAAAGATATTGTATGTTTTAAAGTTGATAGATGGATAAACAACAAGCAAAGGTGTCCCAACTGAGTCCAAATGAATCTACGTTCGACCTCCAATGATAAAAAAAATCTTGTTGTTTTTTTGTTGTTGCAAAATTTCAGCACAAAAGCATTATTTATAGATATGGAAATAAAAATCATAGGTTTGAAGCTGTGAATTCGGTATTAAAAACGTTTTACGATCCACAATCCAGTTGAGCGAAGTCCAGTTCAGTCCACTCACGGCCGGTTCCAGATTTTCCAAACTTAAAAAATCTCTCATAAATCCGAAATTAAGAGGATAAATCAAAGTTTGGTAGTTGGACATGTTTTTTCTGTACACTAGCATTATCCACACCCTTTCAAAAGTTTTAAATTCGAAAAGAAATTTTTTGCAATTTTTGCCGGTCAACCGACGTCTAGTACAGTCCTTCAGTGTACAATATTCCAGTCCAAAGTAGCAATATATTGTATAATTCAGAAATAAAAATTAATTTTAGATTTTTACAATATTTCTTACATAAATCAAGACAGATAGAAAATTACGTCACAGCTTAAAGAAAGCGAGTATAGCATCATGGGTAATATTGCGTCACTTCCTGTCATCACACGAGTCAAAGATGGTGAGTAAAACGTGTTTTTATATTTTGATCTTTCTTCTTTCCAGCTTTTCTCTGCTTCTTTCTCTAACTTAAAACGCCTTTCTTCGTCTCTCTAGACAAGTTTAATACTTGCTGGTCTTGGAGTAGCAGGAACTGCGTTTGCAGGTAAATAATTCGTTGAATTTTCTGCATTTGTTTTTGCCCCCATGTGCTGGAATATTTTCTGAAATATTTTCTGACTTTTTACTAAATTTGTTTATCATTATTATTATCTATTTGCAGCTCGATTTGCTGTGCAGGCGTTTAAAAGAATAGATATGAATGCTATACCTAAAGTAATCCCAAAATTACCGGTTAGTTTGGTTCAGTAATCATCAAAATATCACAAATTTTGTCTGATATTTGAAAGCAAAGATTACAGCTTTCAAAATTTCGTATTCAAGAATCATTAGCTTATATTTTTTATAAATTTGCAGACGTTTTCTCACTATTATCGTGGAGGATTCGAAGTCTAAAATGACAAAGAGAGAAGCAGCTCTTATTCTTGGAGTAAGGTAGGGACAGCTGAGTACAGTTGTAAAATTTTGTTACTCACTGTTTTCATTCACTACCATTCTATAAACGGGATGCATTATGGTCAAGCTTGGGTACAAGTAACATACAAGGCATGATAGACAAAAAATGTTCGTACCTAAGCTAGATTACAATGTTACCATGTTTGTTATCTCAAAAAAAGTCTATATATTATTGACTTGAAATTGAAGTTCTTCTAGTAACATGATGTATCCTATCAAGCATTATTGCTAAAGAAATGATACTCATGGAAATGACATGTATCTGGGATGAATAAACAGAGATTAGGAGCCCAAATAAGTTATTGACCAGATAATAACTACCTAACAGATAAAAATGCTATCCAGCAATCTAGTAGTCTCCCTCGCATCCGTTTTTTGTGTCTTGCTTCCATTGAAATTGATCATGGAACTTTTGGCGATGCAACAAAAATGCTTCTGATTATATACACTCCTTTCTACCACTTCTTTCTCTTTTACTCCGACGAAGGACTAGCGTCCGAAACGTCAGTAAGTTTTTTCATCTTTTCACGGTGTATAATTTACCTTTTCATCATTAATGCTTCTGATTGGTTAATAGTAACTGGAAGTGCGTGCACAAGATCACCTGGTAAAGCCAGCTCTAAGCCTATTTATTTGACTTATTTCCCCAGCCCCTCTGCTAATAAAGTAAAAGTAAGGGAGGCCCACAGAAGAATCATGTTAATTAACCATCCAGACAGAGGTAAGTGAACATTAACATTGAGGAAATAAAAAACATGTGTGCATGTGCTGACCACCAAAAGTTTCTGTCATTTTGAGCTAATTCTCACAGAGATATTCTCTATTTGATGATTTGACTTCTAACGAAAATCCTGGGTTGAGATCATCATTTTTTGATTTTTATATTGAATATCTTGGCAACAAAAAGAGATATCAAAAAGAAAATAAAGGCCATTCTTATTTATTTTATAAGGGCTTTGAAATCAGATCCTGTAGGCTTTAATGCTCTTTAGTTAAATACACTTTATTTCATTCCAGGGGGATCCCCATACTTAGCTGCCAAGATAAACGAAGCCAAAGACTTAATTGAAGATTCAAAATGATTACAGTTAGGTAAACAGTCGACAACCATTGTGCGTGATGATGTATATAACTTATTTTAAATGTATTGGTTGCCATTGCGAATTCAGATGGAATTGCATTCAAATCATATCCTTTCTGGTTTTCTTCTTTTTACTTTAATTATCACTTTAATTAAAAATAACTACATTTCAAACCCACCTAATACACATACAATTAATTGATGGTTTTCAACCATTCCCAAAAGAATTAGATAACAAAAGACAAGGTGGCCATATTGGAGGATATAATAAAAGAATTCATTGACAATTCTTTTGTTAAGTTCCTTCAACATGGCCTCGGTGAAAACCATCAATACAGAGGTTATCTTAAACCTTCAAATTATATCAAACCCTGAAACAAACCTGGGTCTCAAAGTCAAGGCAAGGGATAACTCACAGATTGTATTTGAGTTTAGAGTTAGGTTTTGTACAGGGAGGAAAACCAGAGAACCAGCCAGAGAAAAATCCTCGATATAATAATTTTTTAATCTTTATTGCAAAATACTGTATAGAATGAAATTTAACAACAAAAAAGCATGAGGAAAAAAGTAAAATGCTACATCTAACAAAGGCAATTTCCTATAAAGCTTTAAAGCGTGACATTAATATTCATCATTTTAAATAAAAAAGCAGTTTTATCAAGATTTTTTAACATTTTCTTCACTATGGGATTTTTTTTCAAGGTTATAATTGTTTCAGGTTGAGGTTAAGTAATTGAGAACATTCTTCACTTGATTTTGGCAGTTTTCATAATCAGTTGGACCCGGAAATACATTGCAACTTAAAAGCTCTATATTCATATATAATCATAGTTATTATGCAAAGAAGTTGTTATATAACTTCTTTTTAAAAAGTGAAGGGCTGTCTTGACTTCATCAAGTGCTTTAAGCTTCTCATTCATGTCGAGTCCATTCTGGATTTTCCTGCAGTTCTTTCATACTGATATCCATTTCATCTTCAGTAAGATCTAAATATAGTTAAATAGGAATGAAGTATGAATTACATTCAATTCTTGGTATGAAAAAATAAGATTTTTTTAGGGAAATATTCATTTCTAATTTACCAGTTTCTTCTTTAAGGTGCATTTTCTTCAGCAGAGATTGGATGCTTGTGACAGTATCTTTGGCTGGAACCTTTACAATTCCCTTGTTGACTTCACAGAAGTGTAAAAACCTAAAGTAAAATAATAATTGGATGAAAAGGAAATAAATTTTTGGGACTCTAAATTTTGGGTACAATTTGATTTTATTTCCTTTCTCCCTAGTTTCTAGGATGGATGGATGAGGAAATTGGATGAATAACAAAATGAAAATTCCATTCACAAGATCCTATTTTTCGTGGATATTGTGTATAAGGATTACAGGCTAGTATTAAAGATAGGTTTGCACTTTAATCATTAGAGATCCTCAACAGCAGTGTTCATCAAATGTGAACATTGTAGTTTTAAATTAACCTTTCTCACGTGCCAGAAGAATATATTTTTGCTTGATTCTCCTTGCAATAATCAAATGAGTTTGCAGAGGCAGAAACAAAAAAAATTATCTTGGGAATAAGCATGTTTGCTGCATGAAAAAAAGATCTATTGAGCTGGTAAGCCACCATCAACTCTGTAACACAGGAATCCCATTACCTTTTCCCGTTCTTATCGATTTTCAGCATTTCTGTGTTTCCAATGAAGATGAGTAGGGCCTGAGCACGAGTAATAACGACATTAAAGCGTTTTGGATTATCAAGGAATCCCAAGCTGAATTTTTTGTCCATAGCTAAGAACTCTTCTGTCTTACTGCGTACTGTGGAGACAATGACAACGCGTCGTTCCTGGCCTTGAAACTCCTCGACACTGCCAACCTTGATGTCACCATACCCTTTCTTTTTAAGCATTTCTTGGATTTTCTGGACCTACGATAACATATCCATTATTATTATATAATTACCAATGAAATATCTATTTTTCTTTATTTCGAAAAATTGATATCACACGTGAAAATAACATGTTATTTTCACGTGTGAAAATAACACCATTGCGATGGCTATTCGAAAATACACGAAAAGAATTGCCTGAAAAAGCCAAAACATACTTTCATTGATAATTATATAATAAACAGAATATTACATGGGCGCTTGGAGATACGAAATTTATCTTCTCGTGTTGAAAATCTCTCACTCGTTCGCTGCGCTCACTTGTGAGAGATCTTTTCAACACTCGAAGATAAATTTCGTATCTCCGCGCGCCCATGTAATATCTTCTATTTCTTTCTTAAGCTTAATTGTGGTAGCTTGTAAAGTGTTTTTTAAAAGGGCACTTGGATGAAAACGCCCCAATTTTTGAAAGTCTGAGTAATTGAAGTATTTGAGGATAATATGACTCAATTGAGACTATGTAAACCAGATTAGTGAACATTTTAGCTTGGGAGCCACTTGCAGATGAGAAATTTTGGGTTAAAAGCAAAAAGAACAATAGGGTTGAGTAAATGACGTCAGTTTACTCACATTTTAGGTGCTGAATAAAATTGATAATTTTTATCCCCCACTTTTTACTGTGAAGAAAATATGTTGCTTGGCTACTATTGGGGCCATATAGATAAGTTTAACCAAGTTTCAAGTCATTTCCAATTTTCATCGATTTTCATCCAAGTGCCCCTTTTAAGATGTCTCCATATTCTATTGACGGTCTTAAAACAATGCGTAAGGAATTGGCTAAATATACATTGATACGAGAATATCACTTGGTTTAAAACGCCAAAGTATTGCACAAAGACGAATAAGGCCTATTGTGCAAGAAAGATTGTAAATGATGATGGCAACTAACCTGTCTCTTGTAAGGAGACACAATGCCAATCATTTCTGGTTTCATCATCTTCATTCTCTTACTCCTTACTCTGTCGTCGAGCAGTTTCTTCAAGTACTTTTCAATCGTCTCCACCTCCGACACGTTAAAGAACGAAGGGCTTCGTTCTTCGCGCTGATCTTCTCCAAACACCGGATGAACTATGATGGGGAATCGAGGGTTTGGCAACTCTTCCCAGTTTAAAAAGAGGTTGCGGAAATCATCTGCGCACTCGTTCAGCTCGTCCTCGTAAAACAACTTCTTTGGTATCTCTATGATAGCTTTGTGAGAGCGGTAGTTGTTCACTAGCTTAGTCATCACCTTGTTGTTGTACTTTCCTGTCGCTTCGGAGCGTTTGTAAACCGATCGTTCCATCAGACGTTCGAGAAGTGACATGCCTTAAAAGTACATAATAACCAAATAATTATAATTCATAAAAGCTTAATCCATGATTGCAGTCAGGTTTTGCAGTTACTGTCGTTCAACTCTAACCATAAACACTCAAGTTTATTTTATCTTAATTATTTATTTCTGTAAATAAACTTTTATTTTTTCTTTCTCTTTTATCATTTCATCCCCTTGAATAGCTTTTATAGACTTTCAATACTTGTAACTCGAATTCTATTGTTTTTGATTCGTAATCTGATTGGTTGACAAACTCGAGTGTTCATGATTAGAATAATGGCCTTACGACCACCATCACCATCACCAGACAGTGATGATGATGATAGTAACGAACTTTATTTATTCAAAGCGATCTAAGTGACCAAACAGTATAACAAATGATCTTGGTGATCTTGGTGGTTAGGGTCGAGTCTTAGCAGAGTCGTATAACAGCAGGGACACTCCCGTTATAACCTGGATGTCTATTCCAGACTACACCGCATGGCTCGTTATATGGGGTAGGTGCCAATGGACCATGAATCAGACATTTCAAAAATATCTCACCGAGTCCGTATTTCTGGGAAATCGGGGACTCAGGATGGGTCCTAATTGCTTTGGGTCTCCAGCCAAAACAAGCTGTCCTCTCATTGGGTTAAGAAGGCCTGCGATTGGTATGAGACATTCTGGTTCGACTGCATGACCTGCTTCATCGATGAAGATGTGAGTGAAGTGATCTCGACCACAATTTCCCGAAACGAGCCTTAAAAGGGCAAGAAAAGAAGTGTATGAAAAACTTGTAAGAAGTTAAATACTAGACATGGGGAGATAAATTCCCGCGATTCTCAGACAACGCCTAAGTCCAAATTTACCTAGCTAGGGATACCACAAAAGCCCTTTGCGACTAAAACTTTTTTTCATGTTATACAATCGGAAATCCTGTGAATTTGGTGAGAACTTTCGTCCGTGCCAAAGCGCGCTCTCATTTGAGCCCCTTTACTTCCATCTCCAGGGCTCGCGCAACGCAAGTAAGAAGTGTTTATCATAAAATTAGTGTACATACTTTCCTGCTGTGACCATGGTCGTCACGATTATACGATAATTCCTCTTCATTTCCGATAAACTAGGATAGAACACTTCCTTGGTTAGGGGATCGAAATTCATCACACGACATTCCTAGGCACAAAGAATGACATGTAAGGTAACGATTTTCAACGCGGTGGTGGATCTTTTTTATCTCAAAATAAGTTTGTTGTTCGTTTCAGCTATTATTAACTATGAAGTGTTGTCTTGCTTTCCGCTCTGCTCTGCTCTGCTCTGCTCTGCTCTGCTCTGCTCTGCTCTGCTCTGCTCTGCTCTGCTCTGCTCTGGTTTGGCTTGTTATATTAGCGCGGAATGTTCTTGAATTCCCTAAACAGTATATTTCTCCTGAAGCAACCTTGCGTAGCTTAGTCTACGTTTAAAAGTCATTCTTTGATGAATACCTTAATTTTCTCTGGAATGAAGTCCCATGGTCTTGAAGAGGCGTACATTCTGAGCACGTAACGTTTCTCGATGTGAGGCAGCAGTCTTTCGGTTATCAGGTCAGCGGCGCTATTCTCTGGGGCACACGCCAAAATAAATGAGCTGCTTATATTATGGTGTGTCTAAGGAAGAAAGAATATTGTTTTTGAAATACTCAGTTTTATTTGTCTTAACACTGCTCTCCACTTTGTGGCCATATTATACCACCCAAGACCTTTGATTAAAGTCGTCATACATGAACTAGATCCGGTAAAAGTGAACTATGCTGCATAAGAAGTCCAGGAAAGCTTTTACCTGTTTTATTGCCTCCACGAAAGTACTTGTCTTTCCTGTCCCAGGTGGGCCAAAGATCAAATACGGAGCAGGGCGAGATGTTCCCTTGGTAATGTTTTCTACAGCTGTTCTCTGTTCTTCGTTCAGCTTGCGCTCGAACAGAGACCTATCAATAAGGAAACTCAACAAATAACATTCTCAAAGGCAGGGGTGCAATGGTATCCCCACTTTTTTAGTAAGTTGAACTTCGCATTTTGTAACGAAAGTGATGTAATTAGGCATACATAGCACTAAATTAACGCTCGTGACAAACTCGCAAAATGCGAGTAAAATTTTGAATTTAGCAAGTAAAAAAAACTAGCTAAGTTTTGCAAGTATGACCACAGTCCAGAGATTGAAACGTTTAGGACCCGCACCAAGTCATTCCATTCTCATTCCCCGCCATCTATCGCTAGTGACTCTGAAAGTTTTCTTATTGAGAACAAAACTTACTAGCAAAGTTTTACTAGTAGGTTTAAAAGTTAATTTCGTCCCATGCATGAAAAAAACGTAGACAATGAAGATATAGCAAAAAAGATCGTCAAAGTAAATGACTCATAAAAATGCTAATTTGAATCTTTGGACTGAAAATTGTAAGTACACCGTTTACTAGAGGGAAGGAGAATGTTTTTGGGTGGAGACGAGAATGTTAATCATGCAGACATCCCTATTTTTTAAACTTCGCCTCCTATGATCCCGAAAAGCTTCAATAAGATCTAATAAAAGGGTTGGCTATTTAAATTCTTTCGTTAATTTTGTACGTCAGAATTTCCACGTACCTTACTGAGACATCGTTTTCGCCACACAAGCAGATAGTATTAGGTTCCGGAAAAAGAACGTATTTTAAGGATGGATTCTGGTCGAGGTTTTCGTATGAACGGTGCTGCATCTTCGTGGTCAGGCGATTAAAAGTAAAATGAATGCCAAACTTTTGCCCTGCGATGAAACCCATGCTGAAAAAATTGAAGTAAAGGAAAATGGTAGCCTCCTCCTCATGCATCTCTCTTGTCTCTTCTCTTCTTTTTAATATTGGGCTTCCTGTGTCTTTAGGATGAGGGGGACTGAGGAGAGGGGAGAAGAAAGAGAAAGAAAAGAGAGAGATGCCTCTCCTCTTTCTTTCTCTCTCGCCTAATTAGCGCCTAGTCTCTTTCGACCCCAATTCGCGACACAGGAATCCCAATTCAACAAAAAAGAAAAAGACGAAAGACGCCTGCGGAGGAGGCTAGGAAAATGGAACAGTATTTCTTGGAGTCGAGATTCTTGGAATGCAACCGCATGACTCAAAATCCTTCGAGATATAATTGACAATTAAACAGCCGCCATGTTGGTTAATCTAACAAGAGAAGCTAATGAGGAATGCTTGGTTATCGTTAACCAAGATGGCGGCTATGACGTAATGCGCTACCCCAAGAATATGCACAACAGTCCTTGAGGGAAGGATGGGACGGAACTGACCCCTTTGTAGAGGAGTTGTGAAATGACTTACCGTTCATTAAATCCAAGTTTAACATTCAACTGTTCTACTCTATGGACGTATCCTTCATATCGCTGAGAACGGCATCCTTCTTTATAGGCATGCAAACGGTCTCCACGAAGTACGGACGGTCTGTTTTCGGCCAATCCTGGCACCTAATATCGTTGACAATGATAAGACAACTTGTGATACAAAACTATTATCTCGACATTCGAAAATATTTCGTGACAAAAATGATCAATAAAAAAGAACCATAAATTTTATAAGAGGGCTTGCATGGTGATGCTGGGTGGGAGGTGGGGAGAAAGGGGGGCTGCGCCGTATGTCATTCGTAACTGGACGGCTTACCACTAATGTGTAGAGGCCATTGTCTTGACGTAGTCTAGTCATAGTGACATCTTCCATATCATATGTCCTGATGTCTTTTTCCATCTGCAGTTCCTCTATTTGGACAAGAGTTTTGAATTTCTCTTGGTAGTTAGAAAACGTCAGCGGTTGGTCGAGTTTGTTTCTGTTTCATATGGAGATCATTGAAAATAAGGTATGGCAGAAAATATGAAATGTTAGAGGAATGTCATAAGCGGGTAGACAGTTTTGGGTCTCTTTCTTGATTCGAGGGTTATTTCTTTACGTTACTCCGCATTTCCTTCCTACGCAAAACATAAACTCCAGTGGTTCATCAGCCCAGAGGTTGTTTCATGGTTGGATCTGTGAGTTGGCAGTGCTCTGACTTACATCAGCCCAGAAGTTGTTGTTTCAGGGTACTATCTGTGAGTTAGCCGTGCCCTGACTTTGATCAGCCCAGAGGTTGTTTCAGGGTTCAATTTGTGAGTTAGGCATGCCCTGACTTAGATCAGCCCAGAGGTTGTTTCAGGGTTCTGTCTGTGAGTTAGCCATGCCCTGACTTAGATCAGCCCAGAGGTTGTTTCAGGGTTCTGTCTGTGAGTTAGCCATGCCCTGACTTAGATCAGCCCAGAGGTTGTTTCAGGGTTCAATCTGTGAGTTAGCCATGCCCTGATTTAGATCAGCCCAGAGGTTCTTTCAGGGTTCTATCTGTGAGATCGCCATGCCCTGACTTAGATCAGCCCAGAGGTTGTTTCAGGGTTCAAGTCGATAAAATTTGAAGGTTATATTTCAAACGTACAAACCTTAAAGGTAGTGGAAGTTCCATGTGACGCATGGGCTTCGCTCCATAAGCTTTGAATTGAGCCCGCAGTTCTTGATCAATATAGTAATCATCAAGACGATCCATTTTTAGTCCATCCTTTTTCAAGCTGACACAGAAAAGAAATGGGACCAAATATTAGCCATCCACTTAAACGATACTTTTGTGTGGGGGAATTTCCACTAACTGAATTACTTACTCTGGAAGCCTTAGACCTGGCAATGTCTCGATGTCCTCTGAAACAGCTTGGTGCTTTATCGGACCAACATATTCTGATATTTGCTTGATTTCATCATAGGTTTCACTCACATATCGCACACATAGGAAACGAAGAATATAAAATTCTTCCACGCCCTCTTGGAATCTAAGGACAGCTGGAACATAGCTGAAGCCATACTCGTTGTGTCTTTTGCAGCCAACAGCAAAAACACTTTGTGCACCTATAACAAAAGGATAGAAACACTAAAGAAATATAAAGGCAAGGCATACGCCAGACCAATCACATTGCTCGAGAACTTACTCTCCATCCAGTCAAATACCCAGAACACGGCACAAAGACATCGCAGACTCGGACACGCCAAGGTCACGACACTGCCGGACTAATTAAATTGCACGCGCGAGAAAAATAAACCAGCCAATTAATATCCTATAAAACATTACTGTTCACGGCACTGCACGCATACGGCGAGCACCGAGCTTTAATATCACAGTCATACGAAAACTGCTATATGAATATTGCACACTAACATGTTACCTGGCCAGAGACAGCTCTTTTCAGCAGGAATTTGGCGTATTTCTTTATAATCAAACGACGAGGTGCTCCAAAGTAGAGTAACGTCTTTCAAGATAACCATCCTATTTCCAACATTCTTCACCACTAGTATGATATCTTTTTTTGTTTGTAGTTGAACTATTGTCTCAATCACGCCAGTTGCACTTCCAGGGGGTACTGACGTCACTTGGATGCCTTTCTTGTCCTTGGTCAAATCAAGCTGATGTCTTAGAAAATTACAATAAGAAAATAATAAAGACAACTTTCAAAGAAGCTGTCAGCTTTTGTATGGCAAATGTGAAGACTTTTTTTGGTGATAAAAACGAAATTATCCAAAAATAGTTTTGTGTGATGAAATAATTTATAAAACCTTGTTTCATTGGCAAGTATTAAAGGGGGAGAGTTGAATAGTCTTTGAATTATTACATCTACCGAGACATTTCACCTGTTACTTGGTCGACTTTTGTGATAATCAGTCGGATGTAGAAATGATCAACTTTTATTGTTTTATGATTCATTTAATCGGAATTGCAGGATTTTTTTTTCTTACCTCTGAACCAAATTGCGAAATGCTTGTAAGATCACTTGCTGTCGATGTTTAATGCTCGCTTCATGCTGACTTAGGGCCTGTTGATTCTGCATGGGTCTTCTACATGTGTCACAAGCAAATCTACAGAAACGTCTTTCTCCCATCCATTCAATGTCGCAGTCATCATCTTCTGAAAACATGGCTAATACTGCTTCTTCCCCTCCTCCGAACACCACTTTTCCTAGGACCTCCTGACATGTATTCATATGGTAACACAAGAAATGAAGGATATCTTTAAAACATTTATCCTCTGTTTCATATTGGTTGCTATATTCATTCTCGTAGATTTCTTTAAGGTCTGTTCTTCTCATCGTTTCTTTACGTTCAGTTTGCTCGAGGAAGTCTAAGAAACCTTCTGAAACTGCTTTTGAAGTTACCTTATCCAAATTGGGCCTTCGCGGAGAGAGCATGACGGAAGTTTTTGGTATAGGAACACAGAAGCAAAACCTTTTGTAAAAAAGAAAAAAACTATATGAAATATATATGCAAGTTAAATACCACCATAAAGTCCCACATGAAAGCCGATTCATAAGGAAATAGCTTTCGTACTAGTTATAAGTATGGGGAAATTTTTCAACATTTATGAGTCAAAGAAAGTTAGAGAAAAATAGGGGATAATTAGCATGCATTCAAGCGTTTAGGCCTGTCACGAAGGAAGTATACCGGTTTCTGATCACCTACGTTTTTCTTGACAGGTCTAGTTATCTATATGTAAATATTTTCGTAGGAGGTTGGTTACATTTTGCTTCAAAGCCCCTCGTCTAGTCCTCTATATAATCGGTGGAAGCGCTTTGCCCTTAGAAGCTACTGGACAATATTGTAATAACAAGCTACTGCACGTTTTCAGTGAGCTTAGATGTAGCGAATTGAAAATTTGGAGTGGTCAGTCTTGCATGCCATTCCCGAGGTTTCTAGAAAATCCGTAAAATACGCAAAAATACGATCGACATATTATGGCATACAAACAAACCCACAAAATATATATGCATATATACAAAATCAATATACGAAACTTCTACTCGAATTATACAGCTACAAAAAAGGCCGAGACTGTATTTCAATAATCGTAGAAAAGGAAAGACTTCTAAAATGTATTTCGCTTGATAGGTTTCTTGCTATTTCTTGAATGCCTAATAAATTTGATGGGACTGCACGTATCCATGTCTAGAACCGAAAACGACGATAAATGCGACAAATTCTTACCTAATTTATGTTTTTCCTCGCTTTATTCGTACCATGTTGATCGAGAACAGTACTGACATCTCGCTCCCGGTTAATGCAAAACAATTCTCATTATTCTATAGGCAATCGTTTAAAGTTACTTCTAGATATGCGTACTTGTCCAATCAAATTGGTGGATACAAAAATCGCAAAATTTCCAAGAAATGTACCATTATGACGTAATTTTAATTTACATGTCGAGAAAAGACTGTTGTATTGGTTCCTTGCAAGAGAGGCCTTTGGACGGCAATTTTTTTATGCTTTATTCTTTTCTCTCCCAAGAGTTTATTCGGTTTCTGAGCGACTGCTAAGAATCTTATCGCAGACCACAGGGGTTCCCAGACTGTAAGGAAAGTTTGGGTTTACTGTGATCTTGGCCGTTCGATATATTCTCAAGTAGTAAACGTAAAGTAGTAAATGTAGTAAAGCCTACTAGTACTTCTGTTTGTATTATATGGAAATTTAATTTAAAAGTTCAATATATTTTTTAACCCTCCAGGATGACTTAGAATGATTACTTAACGAGCAGGTGTGTCCTTATCAGGTTTAAATTAAGCACCTTTATCTCTGATCTGATGAGCCTGGTTCACGCTAGCGTCGTAAGCGTCGGAATCGCAATCGTATGAAGCTTTTCGATCTAGTATGAATCAAAACAACTCAAGCGGAATCATAAGCCTCGCTTCGGCGCTCGTTTTGCGAGGCCGAGGAGACCGCCTAATAGCCTGGGCATGAGCACTGTCATTGGTTAAAATCTAGTTCTGATTTTTTGCTCACAAATGAACATATAGTGTCATATATAATCCTCAGAATCGTCGGAATGGTAAGAAAAAAGAAAGCTTTCCGATCCCAATTCCGACACTAGTGTGAACCAGGCTTTAATTGAAGTGTGTTTTGTAAATGAAGAATACTAATGGGGGTGGGTTCGAATCCCAGCGAGGTCGGAAATTAATTTTTCCGAATTTAATTCCAAGGGCTTCCGCCCGGAATATCCTCGTTCCCAAGCACTACAACTTACCTATATTATCTTCTACTAATGAAGAATACTTTATCGGGTCTAAAGACCCATGCACGTGAGGTGTGGCTTAAAAATATTCATGAGGCTTTGAATTGAATTTTTTGAACTCTCCACAATTTAAAAAAATACGTATTAGTAAATATGCATCCCAAATTTCAACACGTGCATAATTTTGAAAAAAAAAATTGATGGTTAAAAATATGTTAGAAAAAAATCCGTTTCAAAATTCGAAAAAGCCGCAGAGAACAAAGAAACAAGCAAAAAAAGTTCTCGTTCTTGCATCATATAGTGATAACTATTCATATTTGTCTATCAATGATGGTCTTTTCAACAGTTCACAACTGATGATACCAAGCTTATCCATAAAAATCTGCCACTACGTCGATCGGTTACGTCTATTGTCTTGAGACTTATCCCCAACAAACATCGTAGCCTAATTTTGTTGCTTGCATTGCTTCTGATCATCACCGAACGAACATCGACACTCCCTAACCCCTTATATAGTCAGTGGGATTGGTCAATTCTTAAAAGTATCGTGGATTCGAGGCTAGCATGAAAATACAAAAAAAGTACACTTTTTCTAGATGAAATTTGTGGCATTTCTTTTGTATTTCCATGTTAACCTTGCGTCCAAGACAATTTTAAGAAAGGTGCATCGCAGCGCGTCTCGTCACCAACAAACATCTCGGACGCTCCCAACGGCTCCCCTCTGTAGTCTGTTAGATCCCTCAGTCTTCTGTAGTGATCTTCGGAATGATGCCTGTTGACTTGGTTCTAACTCTACTCTGTTCTTCAGCCCCAAGAGCCGTGCAAACGCGGATTGATATCTAGTGTTTCTGGCGCAAAAGATGTAAGGATTGATAGCGCTGTTCCAAAGCGAAACAGCCCAAACCCAGTAGAAACCTCTCATGAACTCTGGTGTATTGGCAAGGCTGGCGTTAGAGATAGTATACCCAAGAAAAGGAGACCAAAAACCAATGAAGACTCCCATCACTATCCCTACAGTCTTCGCAGCTTTGCGCTTCCGTTTTTGTCTCCTAAATTCGGACACTCCTCTTTGCTGGGCGATGCCACCTTCTTGTGAGCTTATGTGTCCAAGAGTACCTTCCCTGTCTATCCTCTTCTGTTGTTTTCTTGCTGAGATAAACAAGTACAAATACATGATGATAGTCAGTAATAAAAGTAATGAGATATATGACCACACGAAAAAGTACTTGCTAGAACTTTGAACAAAGCAGTTCCCGGCAGAACTACAAAAGCAGAAACCCCACAAGACAGCAATGACTTTGGCAGCTCTCGTCTTCGCAGATATTCGTACGTACAGGAAAGGAAACTGTATGGCAATAAAGCGATCGATTGTCACGAGAAAGATGCCCGAAACCGATGCAAGAAGCGCTACATATCCGATTGCTTGTAGAACAGTGTTAAAAAGCCTGTCAGGACTATCTGCTTTGTAGATACGATATCCCAGCAATGGCTGCTGTACGGCAGCAACAATAAGGTCTGCTACTGCTAAGCTGAAGATAAACAAGTCTGGTACTGTCTGTAGAGCAGCGTTTTTGATGATCACCAACAAAAGCTACGACATTGCCAAAGGTACCGATGACAGAAAAAAGAGTATTTAAAACAGATATACAAACCAAGTGAGCAAGAGAGAGTATTTTCTCATTCTCCACTTGTTCTGTTTTGTTCATCGTCTTGTTGACAGCTTCTAAGATGGTAGAAATATTGGACAGCATGTTGAATACTCAAGCCTGTCGCAAACGGTACCTAGAATTGCCGGTACACTGTTCAGCACATGAAATGTCAGTACACAGTGAAATTACAAGCTTTTTCTCATCAACCCGAATGGGTTGACATCGTTTTATCGATAGGATAAGACACAGGATATTTCCTGCCTTTACAAATGAGAATTAAGAGCTATTATTCTATGGTCGATGTCCAACACGTAAGAACGAACAACTTTATAATTAAACTCCCAAAACGAAAATATAAATGTTTCGGTCGACTTTACCTGTACACGTACATTATGAATTTAGGGAATTTCATACTGACGCCATATTTAGCATTGATTCCAGTCTAAAAAATGATTTTCGCTTGTTTAGTTTATTAATCCGCACTAGAGTTTAACATTATCTCAACATTATCTCAAAATCAAAAATTTGATTCCTAATCAACCGCTTGTTATGTTCAACATGCACCTGCTATACACGTCTATATAGTTTCATAATTTCTTCTTTATATGTTAATTGTTTTTTTTCCTTTGACTACATTTTGAATGTGGTCATTAGTGTTAATGAAGGCCATTCATAGGCGGATCCGGAACGATTTGAAGGAGGTGGTTGTTACCTAGAAAGGCATATAGGACATCCTTTTGAGATGTTACCTTAAAGATGGTACCCGTAAAGTCCTCCACTGAAAATTGAAGATCGTAAAGCGCATTGGGGTGCATGTATAACGCGCTATATAAGAACTTCTCATCATTATCATCATCATTATCATCCTCATCATCATCATTACCTTATTCTTTTTTTTTATTACTCAAACTCAATCTTTTGGCCCCCTTTCTGTTTTATGACAGTGACCAAGGAAATAAGAAGTCAATGAAAGTCTTAGTATAAGTACCAGATTACAATAATGCCATAGAGATCTCATGATCACAATTGCTCGATTGCAGTACCATTGCAATGCTATGGTCAACGTTGTACCATAATTACAGTGTCAAAATCCACCATTGCAGTATCACTGAATCAGTGTTGCACCATTGCAGTGTCGTCATCCATTTTGTACCATTGCAGTGCCATAATCAATATATGATGCACCATTGCAAGGCCATAATCAATATATGATGCACCATTGCAGTGCCATAATCAATGTTGCACTATCACCAGTGTCATATTCAAATGTAATGGGCAACTCCGGATTTTGCATATATTTAGCTTCGTGGAGTAAAGCGATCTGTCTACACATTTACTTGACTTGGTTCCAGAGTTGATCGGCCGTAAAAGAATCCTACTCTTTCAAGTTGTCACGGTAGAACGCGTTACGTGACCACTGACATATCAGGGTTCGCGGGGGATTTTTTAATGATCATGTTTTTCTCTGTAAGTCTAGACATATACCAAGCACAAATATTATATTATGAAGAATCAGCTGTTTTAAAAATTGGCTAGGAAACCCCTTTTTTTCTTTTTAAAGTTTATTTTGGTATCTAGGCAACAGGGCAGAGTACTACTAGTTAAAACGCATGTGCCACGGGCTATATATGAATAAAAACATTGATCAATCATAGTACCAGTCCGAGTTCTACTAGAACTGGACTTTTCCACCAGTACACGTTGGTACAATGTGCTGGTAGACAGTCGTAGCGCGTTTTGCAGGCATTCTACTCCCTAAGACATGCATCTAACGCGTTTGGACTAACTTTTTGGTCCATTGTCAATTGTTCGATTGGTTATTTCCATACCAAACACTTCTCCCCCAGAATTATTGTCCCCTAGCAGAAATCAAGCCAACCAAATGGCCGTATTTCACTATGACGTCACTGCTTGTTTATGTGGGGGATGGAATCGCCAAATCCAATAGAAAATTCAACAAAATTTGCTCCTAGCGAAACAGCTGTTTAATCTAAAATGGCCTGGTTTTCAGATATAATATGTGTTTATATGTAGTAAAAAATATTCTAAGCGTTTGCTGGCTATTTTACTTCTCTTCGTGGATTGATACGGGTTTTAGAAAAATTTTCGGTGAATTTGCGTTGATTTAACCCCCTCCGACGAACCATGATCCTTTGCGCTTAAACAATAGATTGTTTTGATGTGATGTCATAGTGAAATAGGGCAATTGTACTTTGGTATGTGAAACAAAACACGCCGACAGCCAACCAAAGAGCAACGGTTACTAACCGCCTGGCTGGTGGGAGTTCACGGGAAAAACCCCGCTTCACCGGTATTGGTTGAATTTCTTGATATCCTGAGACGGTTTGATCTGGCATGTAAACAAATCTGTTTCATTTTTTCTTTAGTATTCAAAGTATTCTTTAACAAATTTTATTGTTATCAATACCTAAAAAGCTACTATATTTTGGCATGCAAAGCTTGAAAATGCCTGGTCGAGTTTTTGTTATGCAATCCTGGTTGAGCGAGTGCGAAAAACGCATTTCAATAGTAATATTTTGAATATAAAATTTCAAGTTAGAAATCAATTGTGTGATCGAATTGTGCAACTGATTTTGTGAATTAATTTTTGTCGGTAACGATTGAAAAAAAAAAAAAAAAAACCACAAAAAAACAAGAATTCGCTAGTACAAAATATTCTGTCGTCACGCTCTGTCGTTACGCTGTTGCACAGTCAAAATGAGTTGACTTCAAACAAACTTATTTGCATTATACAAATTTTTCACTTTCGAGAGTAAAATACACATTTGTAGTAAACGAATTCCATATGTACTAGCTTTATTATTCGGAAACAACTTTTTGTGCAAGGAATATATAATATTAATGACTATACCTTCTGTTTATATATATATAAACAAGAGCCTACAAGCCAAGTTAATCTTGAATTTTCAAATTATTACTATTTTTTGAATATTGAAGATTCGTTTTCATTAATGAATGTTCGAATCGAATAATGAAAATAAAGTCATTAATGACCTCTACGTGTTCACGCTTGAGGGTGCCAGCTTTAGGGGAATCCCCGACTTATTGCGAAAGAGGAAAAAAGTGACGAGAGTGGACAATCTAACTGAATATAATAGCAAGTAGCCGTGGGTTCTTGCCAGTGCAAATCCACATTATACTTCGGTCAGGCTTTAGCTAGCCTAATAACAGGCAATGATTCACCATTTTTAAGCTCGAACTCGATAGCAAACCGAAATAACCAACAATGGCGTTCATAACAAGCGTTCATCGTAAATCAAGGAGTAGGTATGTGATATGTGCTAATAAGTAAATTTCTTATTACTAAGTCTTATAAACCACCGAAATCATAAATTCAAAGCAAAAAAAGCTCTTAGTAGTTCACAGATTGTTATTAACCATTTAAAAAGCAGAGGATAAGTGTGAAGAAGCGACATTGAGCAGTGGTTGTTATTTACAGTGGTTCTTTGCAGTGCGGGCACCATGTTTTATCATGTTTTGTCGTATATGGCTTCTATAAAACCTATTCTCTAAATCCTTAGCTGCATTTTATATTCTTAAGACCCTTTCAGTTGCTATTTCTTTTATTTCAATCCGTTTAAATAGTGATTTTTTCGGAAAAATCAGGAGAAAAAGCGAGAAAATCGACTTTAAGGTGGCTCAGTACTTCAACAAATTTAATGATGTAGGACTTTGAAATGCAAGTTGGCAATATGAAGCTTTCGATTGTTTTTTGGGGGCAAGCGCGTTTTCAAAGTCTAAAATGTCTAAAGCAACAGCTTTTCGGTCCCAAGAATCAAATGATACTACAAATTTTTATGACAAACATCGAACATGACGCTTCTAACAACGGACGTCTTATCTACTGCGGTACTGAAAAAATCAAGAATCAGAAATGTTGAAGCTTATAAATGTGTGGGGTGGTCCAAGGGGCGCCTGTAATAACATATGCTCTCGAAAATCAATTCCTTTTTCCGGTTTGGCTGCTATACAAAGTCAGGATTTCATTCGGTTGTTTTCGATCGTGAGTTTGATTGACGAAAGCCCGTGTAATACAAATTTGGATAAATATGAAATAAGTTAAATTTTCGGCAACAGAGGTTATCATTTGGTCCAGAGTCGAAAAGTTTCATTGCAGCTGTCCATTGGATGTGCCCATGCAGTCAGTCAAGACCAGCCAGCCCACGGAGGGTCAGAAAATAACCTCTGCTCGCAGGGTACTAAGTTAGCTGTACCAAGAAACAAAGGAAGTCTAGAAAGTTTTTCCAAGAAACATATTATTTGCATATCAGAAAGCTCTTCTAACCCGTAGCCGCTCTTGTATTGTTGTCGTCAAGCGTTGCGTGACGACACTAAACAAGAACGGCTGCCAGCGATCGGTCCCTTCGTGGCGAAAAACCCAATATAAAACATTGGACCCTAGTATTCTGATTGGATGAGCATTTATCTCGAGCGTTGTGATTGGTTTAGCGATTCCATCCATCCATACCGTGACCGTGTCATGTCTCTATCACCGTACTTCCAAGCCCAAAAATTAAAAGCTAGCAACTTTGCTGAATTTCACTTTTGTTTTGCAGGTTCTAGCTAGATAAGCAGCCTGTCAACATGCCTGGATTCGACTTGAACGACAGCGATCTTGTGAACATTCCGGAAAAATACTTCTGTTCGTCATGCAATAAGGTCCTAAATGATCCTGTACAGACAAAATGCGGACATTTCTACTGCAGATCGTGTATCGATGACTTGAGAGAGTAAGTTTACCTCTCCTTGTCCGGAGAACACCAAAGAAAAACCCTCAATGCAAGGGAAAGACCTAACAAGCTCTACTGACATGTGATGCAGAGTCCTAGAATCAAACTCGCGACACCTCAGAGGTGTACATGATATACTTCTTTCAAATGAGGTTTATCATGAAATTTGACTGTAAAATCCTTTTTGTTCCTCTTCAAAAAATACCCTAAAATTTTACTCTTAATCTGGTCAGCGTGATAGAGGTCTATAGTATGCAAGCATGAAGTATCGTTGGTGCTATGCTATCTTGCGTACGCCCAACTAAATTACGGAAAAGTGTAAGCTAACGATTGAATCAGAAAACCGTACAATAGATGATAGAAATTACAGCGCAAAGCTTCATAAAGAGTAGTCTCCCACACAGCCGCTTTCAGTGTCGTCACGCAACGCTTTCTCCCCAGAAAGCATTTTGCTTGACGACACTGAAAGTGGGGGAGACTACATAAAGAGGGGATTTGATTTATTTGCGCATAGACGGCATAACTATACAGTGATCATTCTATCTCTATAAGAATGATATGATGAATGTTTTGCTTTGTTTTTAGCAGGTCAGATCGCAGTTTACGATGCAAAATAGATAATACTTGGCTCGTAGAAAATGAGGTAAAATTATTATGTATCATTAATCAATTTGAGTGAAAAAAATGAAAATATTATTCATGCATATATATTTATCAGACAAGATAATCTATTTACAAACTTACGTGAAAAAAAATTTTATATACAAGAACAAAAACAAAAACAAGAATAAAGCTAGTATTTAAGTTCGAGTCCTAAGCCTAAATTAAAACTTAGTTTAAGTTTATTATTTTATTTATTATTTTATTAACTATTTGTAAATTTAATTTGTGAACAAATAAAGACCATTCATTTCATCGCGCTAATGACGTCATCATGGCACGGCACGGTGAAACGTTTTTCATAGTCACACGGTTTTGTATAATTTTGATGATGTTTCCCCCCAGATTTTTCCTGACAAATGTGTTTCGCGCGAGGTCAACGAGTTGAATGTCAGTTGTCCCCAAAAGCCGTGCATGTGGCGTGGAAAACTGAAAAACTTACAGGTAAGCACCAAGCACTTAATCCCTATACCTGGTGATCAAAATAAAGCAAAAAATATTAAAACCAAAAAAATCAAAATTCTCTGGAGAATCGGTTCAAAAAATTCGATCAGTCTTATTTGTATACTTTTCTTGTTGTTTGGAGCTGCAGTCGTAGAAGTCTCGTCGAGGTGTATTTCTTGTGTCGTTGTAGTAGTTCTTGTCCATGATAAACCCGAACAACTCAAGAGGAAACCCTTTGCAAGGGAAACAAGCACCAAACGAGTTCTATTGTGGTGTCAGCAACTAATGTGGTTATTCATTTAAAACAGGAGCACTTCTGGGTATGTGTCTATATTCTGATGCCATTTATGTCTGATGGCAGTGAAATGCCTCGACAAACAGAGGTTGACGGCCATCTTGAAGAATGCAGAGGAGTAAATAAAGCAAGAAAAGACGAGGTACTTTTGGCAAACGTGAACATCTGGGTTAAAGATCTTTGTTTCGTCATTGGTCATTTTTTCCCATTTTCCTCTCATTTTTAATCCCATCCATTTAATAAAAGCAGTCGTTTATCTGTTCCTATAGGACACTTAGCTGACATAATTATTGACTAACATTGTTATAAGCCATACTAGAATTTTTTGCTTTACAACTCTTGAGTAATGGAAATCTTGTCGTCATAAACGTTGTGACTAAAATGTTCATCTTTTCTTTTTTTTATTTCTTTTTTTTTGGTTTTCAGGCATCATTAACTATGCTCTCGTCACTGTGCTCATTCTCTGATCTATCTTCTTTGAGAGGCCCACATGGTGGCTGTTTCTTTGAGCGTATTGGATGTAAAATACCGAAAGTAAGTAATGAATATTGTCGTTAGTCAGAAGTTAGCTAGACTACTATAACAGGTATTGGCTTAATGGGGTGACAGTGTTAGTAGAGTGGTTTCGATCGTATGAGTGGAAAATGCTGCTGCTATAGTTTGATGATGATGGCTGATGATGATAATGGTGATTATTAATGATGATGCATGATGACGATTATGGTGGTGACGTTGATGATGATCGCTAATGGCGATGGCGATGATGATGGTGATGACGGTGGTAATAATGATGATGGTGATGGTGGTGATGGTGATGACTAATGGCGATGGTGAAGATGATGATGGTGGTAATGATGACGATTATGGTGGTGTTGATGATGGTGATGATGATAGTTATGACTGATGGTGATGATGATGATGGTGGTAATGATGGCGGTGATGATGATTATGTTGGTGGTGGTGGTGGTGATATTAATTGTGAAGAATGATGGTGTTGATGGCAATGCCCTTGATAAAGACGATGATTGGGGCAAAACCAAGACGTATATACTCAGCAGATAACAATGATAGTGGTGATTAAAGTGGTTAGGTAATAACGAAGATAATTGACCTTATCTATGATAGTCGTGATCCTGATTTCTTCATTCAATCTCCAGTCATTTAATTCCTGGCTTATTTTCCCCTTCAGACATTAACAGTGAAACAACTAAGAGAACACAACTTGAGATCCGTTAAGCACCACATCAGCTTACTGATTGACTACGTCCTAAACCAAGAGCAAAATCTACAGAGAATCTTGACTCAAAACCTTGAAACTTTAAAGAGGCAAGTCAGCGACCAGGCAGAGAAAATTTTACATTTAGAAAACGTAACGAGAGGATTGTGGGGTTTTGACTTGGAAGCTATGCTTAGGAGACTAATAAACGCAGAAAACATGAACGCTGATTTTGGAGTTCTAATAGTAGAACTCAATACCAATATTGAAGATCTTCGTAAAAAATATTTGAAGTTAGAGAAGCAACAAGAAAATCATCTTCGAACTACAAACGAACTGAAGGCAAAGGTAGATCGTGAACTTCAGTCTCCAGGACTTCGAAATAGCGCTCCGTTGAGCGTGGATGAACAATTTCAGTTGCTCTCCATGTCTTCGTTTGATGGGGTTCTGTTATGGAAGATTACTGATGTTCAACGCAAGAGAAATGAGGCTATGACAAACAGAACCGCATCGATTTGCAGCCCACCTTTTTATACTGATCGTTATGGCTATAAAATGTGCCTTCGTCTATACTTTAATGGCGATGGCCTTGGAAGAGGCCAGTACCTTTCGCTATTCTTTGTCATAATGCGAGGTGAATACGATGCCTTACTCCGTTGGCCGTTTCGTAACAAAGTCACAATGATGCTGTTGGACCAGAACCACGTGGAACACGTCATCGACGCCTTTAAACCTGATCCAAGCAGCTCTTCCTTCCAGAGACCGAGGAATGCGATGAACATCGCAAGTGGATGTCCCATGTTTTGTCCGCTGGCCGATCTTGATAACCACGCATATATCAAGGACGACACCATGTTTGTCAAAGTCATTGTCGATACATCAGACTGCCTCTAAGTTGTCTAGCTATATATGCACTCTAGCTTAATGAGCTTGACGACACTAGACTACCCACCACAGGACGCCTACCAAATTTTTTTCCAGAGAACCTCATTTAGACAGTGATGAGGGGAATATGATGTCTTACACTCTCGTAAGCAGACAGACCTGATATCACCATTTTATGCTATTTCCGCTTACGAGAACTCTTATCATTGGCAGACAGCACTACAATTAACCTCACACGAGAGGGCGCTGGGGACGAGAATGCTCTACTAATGGAATTTTTTTCAGATATGATATAAATATAGCACCCGTAGTAAAAACTTCGTGAGCACATTACGCTAAACAAGTTGTAGGGAGCGTAGTTCTCCTCAATTAATTATGTAGGGAGTGAGCTAACATGTTCCCTTAGTATATATTGCTGTAAAAACTGCATGTATCAAGGCATAGAGGGGTCATATTGATCTATATCTATACATATCTGTACCCACTTTTGGCCAGCTTTGTGTGGGCGAACTTGAAGCTTCTGGGATTGATCTTTTAGGAAAGTTGCTAGTGGTTTAATCTTCTTTACCCGATTATTTCAGTTTCGTCGTTTTAGAGTGAAGTCATTAAACCCGTGAAATAGACATTAGACTAATACACATTAATAGACCCTAATTCCACTGTTTTCTTTTGTGTCTATTTGACTATTACAAGTTGATTAGTATTCATTAAACCCGTGCAATAGATATTAGACTAATACACATTAGTAGACCCTAATTCCACTGTTTTCTTTTGTGTCTATTTGACTATTACGCGTTGATTGGTATTCATTAAACCAATTAAATAGATATTAGACTAATACACTTTAGTAGACCCTAATTCCACTGTTTTCTTTAGTGTCTATTTGACTATTACATGTTGATAAGTTTTTTTTATTTCACTTCACTTTTGCCTTCACTCTAATAATGAAAGTACAAGTTGTGTAATCTTTTGTTGCAAATAAATTATCGCATCGATATGAAATCTTTTTTCTTTTTCTTTTTCAAATGAATCATAATTGAAAAAGGAAAAATTAGCATGGAAAGAAATAGCAAGGAAGAATAAAGACAAGGAAAGGAAAGAAAAGGAGGAAAAGAACAGAAAGAGAAAAAAAGAAGAAACGAAACAATAAAGGAATGAGAAGAAATAAAATAGCAAAGAAAAAGAAAGAAAAGGAAAGAAAGTAAAGAAAAAAAAAAAAAAAAAGAAAGATAATTGAAAGAATATGAAAAAGGAAAATAGACTGAGCTAAAATCTACCCCTTCCCCACCCCCGAGAATCCAAGATACGTCACTACTGCCCAATCCCCTAGCGGAAGCACAGACGGTGAGCAGCCGGAAACTGATAAAAAAGGATTCTAAAGAATTCTCTTAAGATTCTCCTCTTTTTACCCAAATATTCACATTCAAAAACAAGGTATTTCTGTAATAACTTAATCGTATCGTTATATTTAACGCTTGAGAAGTCAAGTTTCAAAAATAGTGTTTGTTTAGACGTTATTTCGTTCTTCCATGTCGAACATATCGTAAAAGGTATTTGTTTGTTTTCGCAAATTAACGTGATATTTTTCTTCATTTCCACCAGATTTTCTGAACTGTAATGTCTACCAGTGCCGAATTTCCTGTACCAGGTCCTTTTAAAGAAGCTCTGAAGAACCTAAGGACAGACTCAAGTGATGTGAATTGGTAAGGTTTGTCGTGACCTGCTCAGCTGAATATCGACACACCTCTCACACCGCCATTAATAATTTCAATCTCGTGTTAAGTCTCGCTGAAGCGAATCAAAAGTGTCGCTTTTCATTTATAATTCTCGAGAATTTGAAAAGACTAAATCAGATTGACAATGAATTTAATAAGAAATATGTTATTAGGAGTCGCATATTATTTCTAGTGTAATTAGCTTTCAATACAATGGACTTATTTAATTTGACATTTTCTCCCCACTATCCCCCTGTCAGTATTTTTTTTCCTTTCGCCCTTCATTAGCCTCTTGCACAGCTGCTGGGAGGCACCTCCAGAAGCACCTCACAGCAGCTGTGCAGGAGGTTACTCTTCATAGAACACTCAATAAAACTACTCGGTTCTGATTGGCCAAGAGCAGTGTAATTTATTGTACTCGTAGAAGAATACATACACATACCTTCTTTATCAATTTTGTTGAATGGTTTATGAACAAAAAATGGTGCAACCTTCTTGTTATCAATTCATAATTGAATAAAGGGTTGTGCAATTCTTGGGGTGTAACCACATGACTCAAAATCCATCGAGATATATAAATAACAATAAAACAGCCATCATGTTGGTTGATCTAACAAGAGAAGCTAATAAGGAAATTGATTTGCTGACACTAACCAACATGGTAGCTATCACGCAACTTGCTTCCGAAGAGTTACGAATACTAACACCCAGGGTCTTAAAATAACTGAGGAGAAAGTGCTGCCTTTGTAATTCCGTGGTTAGACTTTCAAGTGGCTTGAATGACCACTTTAAGTGGCGGTCCTGTCTCTCCAAACTCATCATATTACTAACCAACATCTGAGGGACGTAAAAGAACCACTGATCCAGGACTAAAAGAAACTCTGGCAGTGACCACCCTCAGTGTTAACACCTCATACTAACCATCCCTAATGTTTGTAAACTGAATAAAAAGCAATCTCAAAACGTATAATCACAACTCATATATCCATATAAATCATAAATCATTATAATAATATTTTTGTTATTATCATCATAGGTTGTTGGTGGGCCATACCAATGGAAACATTAATGCTTTAGAGTACAGATTGTCAGGAAGTGGTGGCCTTGCTGAATTGGAGGGCCATTTCAAAGATGACGAGGTCATGTATGCTTTAGGTAGGTGCTGTATATCTATTATTACTGATATTAAAATAGTTGATAGTTTAATATATTCATTATATTTCAAGATGATATATCCTGTTTAACCCACTAAGATATTGTTTTGGCTCATAATCTTTTTTTTTGAGGAACATATTGAATGAATACGATCATAAGAGATAATTAGCTAAAAACTAGTGTGAGCTGCGTCGGTGTTTCTAATGAAACAGTAATGATAAAAGGGTAAATTATACACCATGAAAAGATGAACAAACTTACTGCAATCTTTATGATATTCGCAATAACAATCCCACCAAACCAGTTTCCCACCTTTCTTAATCTAGCTAACCATTCTCTTTCTGACTCAGGGACGGCGGAACTGGGGGGGGAGGGGGTGGGGGGGCTTTAGTCCCCCCACTTTTTGTGAAATTTTAAGTAATAACTCTATTGACGACTCGTAAAACTCCAGTGTATGCGGGTTGAGCCTCATTTCTGAGGTCAGTAAACAAAAGCAGAAATTAGAATAACAAACCAAGCAACTCCTGGATTCAAGGCTAAGCCAGAATACCCGGACGACATCAATTAAGCAAACCCCTTATTATAAATCCACCCTTCAAATATAAACAGATCACAACACGAACACGAGACGAGAGGCAATATTTTAAGTGCACTTGCTTTAATAATGCCACCATTAATTTGATCAAAACCTAGATTGAAATTATTTATTTATTTTCATTTAAATTCAAGTTCGTTTGAAAGAGGAATTTGACCTGAGTACAACAGTCAAGTTTGTTTATATCCACTGGATCGGCAGCAAAGTACCTTTCACCAAGAAAGGACGATATGGTATTGTACATGGATCAGTTATGGATAAGTTTGGAGTAAGTATATATATGTGATTAGGAATAGCAATGTTGATAATGATAATAATGATAAAGGACAATGAAGACAACAAAGCATAATTTTCTCATTTTTTCTCATTTGCCTGCAGCAAAGTCATTTTACGCTAGAGACATCAAGCCGAGAAGACTTGACTGAAGCAGCAGTGATGAAATTGGTTAACGAAACTTCGTAAGTGAAGTCTGGCAATTATGATGAATAGAGATCATCACATGTTAAGAGCTTGATATCATTATTATTCATGAGTTTCCATAGCATGTCGCGAACGAGTCTGAGAGTGAGTGAGTGATACAATATGGAAAACAAGTGAATAAAAAAATATCAGGCTCTAAACATGAAATAACCCTATAAGTCCCACGAGAACCCAACTGAGGCAGATTTTTAATCTGCTTATACACTCGATGTAGCATAAACTTAACATATAGATCTTTACCGAGTGAAAAAAACACATTTCATGAAATAACCCATTTATTACGCATTTAAGGTGGATAAAATGAAAAAAAAAATTCCAGTTTACCATAAAGTGATATTGTATGCATATTCACTAACCACTGGCTGTAAAATTGAAAAATTTTTCCAACTTTTTTTTTTTGCAGTGGTACCAAAAGTAAAGTGATGGAGACTTCAGAAGCTGCTGCTAGAAAGGTAACACACATCTACATAAAATACTTATTTCTGATTGGTTGATTGGCCCTTAACTTTTTCTTAATTCATGTAATTAATTGCATCCCAGCGCATGTGCATGCAATCAATTAATTGCACACATCTGGGAACTTTTAATGCGTAGTGGCTAGGGAACGTTTTACCGTTTTTTGTTGCTTGAAATGCAAAAGGGGAGGGGAGGGTTGTGTCCTTTATTGAATATTGGCTGGAAGTCAGTCCCTTCCTTTCCCCTCTCCCCCCCTCCCCTCCCCCTCCAAAAGTGGACAGACAAATACAGTGCACATCATATTAAATCCAAGGTCAGGCCTAATAATATTTATACTATATAAATACAAGCAAAAAAACGTGGAAATTGTTAAATGGAATGGAAACTTGGACTGGACACTGGTAAACTGGATGAATGTTGGAATGTTGAAAATCAGTTATTGAATTTAATTCCTTTGTTAAAATATGTTTTAAGAGGTAGTTAACATATAGCCATAGAATTTTTAGCAAAAAAAGCAGTTTTTAAAGTGTTTCGATCCGGAGATCCACTAAACCGAAGTCCAATCCATAGGCCATTCCAGGACGCGATTCCTGATTTTCCAACTTAAAAATTCCTTTAAATGACAACTTTGGTTAAAATAAAGACAAATCAGCGGTTTAACTACAGTTTTCTAAGGTGAATATTATGATTTGCACTCATAGAATCATTAGTAGGCTATATATACATAGAGAAAACTTTTCTATTTTAAAGGACCGAGGTTTTACCAGCAGTAGTAATATTGTGAAGACTGGAAAACAGATGTCTGGAGTCAAGGCTCCAGATGCAGGTGAGAACGTATTTGCTATCATGCTTATAGGACACTTGTATTATCGCATCATTATCTACAACTACCAGAATCCTTTGCACACTTTCTTTTGTTCAGTTAATTAGCACCAATTGTCTTTTTATTCCATGGTGTTCAGCTTACCTATAACCCATCATATTATATGCATTATACACTGACGCAGCTCAGACTAGTTTACTCGCTAGTTCTCTTTTTATTCCACGATGTTCAGCTTACCTATAACCCATCATATTATATGCATTATACACCGACGCAGCTCAGACTAGTTTACTCACTAGTTCTCTTTTTATTCCACGATGTTCAGCTTACCTATAACCCATCATATTATATGCATTATACACCGACACAGCTCAAACTAGTTTACTGGCTAGTTCTCTTTTTATTCCACGGTGTTCAGCTTACCTATAACCCATCATATTATATGTATTATACTCCGACACAGCTCAGACTAGTTTACCTGGCTAGTTCTCTTTTTATTCCACAGTGTTCAGCTTACCTATAACCCATCATATTATATGCATTATACAACGACCCAGCTCAAACTAGTTTACTCGCTAGTTCACTAAATCTGAGGGTTGTCCAAAATAGACGATCTGATACGGACGGTAAAAGTATTTTACCGACGGTACAGATGGTGAAAGTAATTTATATGCAAGAAATGCGCATATAATTAACAAATTTGGTTGTTACGTAACGTTTATAAATGAATTACGTAGTACTTGAAGTTTAAGTACTTCAAAAAAAAAACGTAGCGGACTTAGCATAGGTCCCCTCACCAAATGTAATACCGATGGTACCGATGGTACCGATGGTACACTTGGTGAAATATAGAATTGGTTTTCCTGTGGTATGGACCCTGTATACGTCCCCTCACCAAATGTAATACCGATGGTACCGATGGTACCGATGGTACACTTGGTGAAATATAGAATTGTTCTTCCTGTGGTACGGACTTAGCATAGGTCCCCTCACCAAATGTAATACCGATGGTACCGGTGGTACCGATGGTACCGATGGTACACTTGGTGAAATATAGAATTGGTATTTCTGTGGTACGGACTTGGTATAGGTCCCCTCACCAAATGTAATACCGATGGTACCGATGGTACCGATGGTACACTTGGTGAAATATAGAATTGGTATTTCTGTGGTACGGACTTGGTATAGGTCCCCTCACCAAATGTAATACCGATGGTACCGATGGTACACTTGGTGAAATATAGAATTGGTATTCCTGTGGTACGGACTTGGTATAGGTCCCCTCACCGGATGTAATACCGACGGTACCGATGGTACCGATGGTACACTTGGTGAAATATGGAATTGGTTTTCCTGTGGTAAAGCAAAGCTTGTAAATTTTGGAAAAGAAAATGGCGGATGATATAAATATCGGAGTACTGCTGAAATATGAAAGTTTTTACTCATCTGGAGGCCAATCACTGCGTATTTTGACTTTAATTTTTTCATGTGGATAAAGACATAACCACCTATTTTGACTGATCAAGTTATGAAAAAGGAATTTAATTTTGTTATACAATGTATGACTTTTTAAACTGAAGTTGATCTCGTCTTCTCGAAAATATGAGGTCAGTACATGCAACATTCACAGAGCATTACAATGTTATATGTACTAAATGCTTATAATATTTTCTAGCAAACAAAATATCGAATAAGATTTTATTCTAAGTGTGAGTACTTAGACTAAATTAATGTTTGCTTCGTTTCGTGAGATTAGGATTTGATTGAAGGGAATTTGAATTACAGCGAAACTGTAAAGGATAAAAGGTCAACGAAATAATGTGATAATTTACGACCTACTTTTACTCTGGAAATGACTTTTATAATTTTATGAAAGGTTGATAAATAATATTTTAAGGTTTTGTTAAACAGATTAAGCAATTTACCAGATAACTTGGGCAGATAATGAAGGCATTGGAAAGTTGCCTGATTGCTATACTTTTTAGTTTAAATGCTCGACACTAATAAGAGTCTTGGAATTGTTTATCAATCATAAAAAAAACACCAGAATATAGAGAGTGAGAGTAAATCATATTACAAAAATTATCAATAATATGACATCTAGATCTTTTGATAGCTATCGTACTTTTGATCAATATAGACCCTTACTAATTATTAACATATGAAATTGGTATCACAGTTGTCTTTCTGGCCGTCAACAACGGGTTATTTCAAATTATTTACTGTATATAAATGATCTGAAAATTAGTGATAACACATGCATCAACAAATCAGTTATTATAAAATATGCTTATGACACAACTATTGTATCACCTGTAAGGCATCACAATAGCAATATTTTTAACAACTCTCATGTTTACGTTAAAGAGTATCTTAACTGGACAAGTTTAATACATCAAATTGTAAAGAGGTTATCTTTAGAAAGAAGGGTGATAATGATGATTTCAACAACTGTATTGAACAGATACCACAATGTAAGGAGCTTATTGGAATAACATTACAGTCAAATAACAGATATGACAAGCATGTTAAAGAAATACTATGTGATATTAATACATAAGGGCCTGTTGGTAATAACGAGTCTTAGGAAAGAATCAATTAAAATAAATAATTTAGTCTTAGTAAAAAATTCTTATTTGCTTAAGCACATAACAGATGCTCATAGTTTTTCAATCGCATCTTTTTGTGGATTTATATTATTTCAGTTGTTAATTGTTTTATCATTACAAGTTTTCTTGTATTAATCTAATGAATCTAACATAAAAAACTACCCTCAAACTTGGCAAATGTGCTAAATTTGAGGTGCTTTTTCCACCATCTTAATAGAATTTTGCTAAATCCCTCATATCAAAATTTGAAAAAATGTAGATGGGTCTTTATGTAACCCACTATCCATTTACCTTCTGTAATACCCACATGGGCCTTACTAATCAATGAAATGATAAGAGATTCTTAGACAATTTATTTGCTAAGTTCATTGCACAGTGAACTACAGGGCCATAATCATAGAGTAATAAAGATTACTGTGTTATTTTAGTTGTCACTACTGTATATTAATTATTAAATAAATAAATAAATAAAATAAATGGGATTTAGCAGTGGCATTTCTACAGAGTAGCTAATCATCCACTGTAATTCCAATTGAAATTTAGGAGTTGATTTTTGCGGAGGGAGGAAAGCCGGAGAACCCGGAAAACCCTCAAAGCACATGAGAGAACCAACAAACAACTCTACTCACGTACGACACTGAGACCAGCTGGACTCAAACCCGGGTCGCGTTGGTGAGAGGGCTTCTCACAATTAAGACTATCAAGATTTGTGTGTCTTGGGCTTCAACAAGTTAACTACAGTAGAAACATAAAGGTGCTGAAGTAAACAACTTAATAATAATAGAATTATAGGTTTAAAAGAAAACACTTACTACATTCAGTGTGTATTTTTGAGGCGAATGCTATAACTCACTCCTGATGTTGGTCACTTTGAATATGCATCAGAAATATGGGAACCATGCTTTATTGGTGATATCAATCAAGAGTAGAAAGGATACAATGACATGTTTAAAAAAAATATCCTCAAAATGCCATTCTCATTCACAAAGTCTTATAGTTCAATCTTTACTATCAATACTTACTGGCATGAATACATGGATATAGTTTTATTTTAATTGATTATGCAGGGTCTGGTACACTGAAATTCCCACCTATTATTACCTGTTATTTATTGTATACGACCATCAAGATCTTGAAGCAGCATGAATGTTATAAAGTGCACAATGCAGAATTTTTACAAAACAGAAAACTATATTCTCAAAGAATAATTGCATGCACCTATTTGAAAAGACACCTATTTACAAAACAATTCATAAATGTTACGATTTTAACTTTAGGTAGTAAAAATTCATGATTTCTCTTTCTGAGACTGCATTCTTTGGAGGTAAAAGGTCCTTGAGTGTAAGTTTGGGTGTATTGATCAAGTCAGATGATCTGCTCAATGGGAGTGACATGGTCAATAAACCCAAACTTGCAAGCTCTATTCTGTAATCTATCAATCTGTTCTTTAATTATCATCAGGAGGGCATGGGCGGTTTTTAGATAGGGGCACGTTTTTCAAAACAGACTGGAAATGATTGGGGGGGAGGGGGAGGTGGTCATTTTTAATTTTTGGCAAAATAGTTTGGGGGTACAATTCTATATCCATATTTCCCTAAGTTTAAAAAAGGCAATATATGATATCCTACTGATATTCATAAATGATAAGGATATAGTTTAAAATTTAATAATTGAAAATAAAAAAGTGACTATACACCCTTTGCAAAGATGTTACTATTAGTTATGCAAAGAAATACTGTTAGAGTGCTTTTAGTCTCACTGTTGAATAGTTAGATAAATTTATCTAACTTAGATAACTATTTAGTTGACGTCACCTAAAATAGTAAAAGCGCGCCAAATAACGGTCATGCTAATCCGGGGGGTTGTTTTACCAGAGAATGAGTGAATAGACATTCATCTGTATTATCGTTTCTCCCCCTGATCTCAGTAGCTGTTTACTCATAGTTTCAAATTTGGGTGACGTCACCTAAAATTGTAAATAACTTATCTAATTTAGTTGACGTCACCTATTCAACAGTGAGACTAAAAGCACTCTAATGTTAAAAATATATATATATTATATATGGATTTCATTAATCATAGTTGAATTTTACTTTATTGAATTACGTAGATGAAATCGAAGTACGAGAGATCGATGGATAGATCCGTCTTAGCGACTTGAAAACGGCGCATCACACAAGAGTCGATTGTTTTCCAATGATTATTTACTTTTCAAACTTACGTAGATGAAATCGAAGTACACGAGATCGATGGATAGATCCGTCTTATACGTATTGTCGCTCAGGATGCTAATGAATTAGTAGGGAATTCGACCAAAGTTATTATGACATAATATTGGCAAAGAATTAGTACCATCGGTACCATCGGTACCATCGGTACCATCGGTAAACCAAAGTGGGATGTGTTCAGTGATTGCATCTGATAAATATTCATGTTTACCAAAGGGTGACCAATTCTATTATTATGAAGACGTAACTAGCTAAAAACTAGTGTGAGCTGCGTCGGTGTTTCTAATGAAACAGTAATGATGAAAAGGTAAATTATACACCGTGAAAAGATGAAAAAACTTACTGACGTTTCGGACGCTAGTCCTTCGTCGGAGTAAAAGTCTTTTACTCCGACGAAGGACTAGCGTCCGAAACGTCAGTAAGTTTTTTCATCTTTTCACGGTGTATAATTTACCTTTTCATCATTACTATTATGAAGACGCACGCTTTACCAAAGGGTGACCAATTCTATTATTATGAAGACGCACGCTTTACCAAAGGGTGACCAATTCTATTATTATGAAGACGCACGCTTTACCAAAGGGTGACCAATTCTATTATTATGAAGACGCACGCTTTACCAAAGGGTGACCAATTCTATTATTATGAAGACGCGCGCTTTACCAAAGGGTGACCAATTCTACTTATCAACGGGTGTGTTTGATTTTAATGAGTTTGATAATTAATTCGTGAATTTTGCATATAAATTAACTTCACCATCTGTACCGTCGGTAAAATACTTTTACCGTCCGTATCAGATCGTCTATTTTGGACATGTATGCTAAATCTATTCTTTTGGTATTTAGTTTCTATGAAGTTTGATGATTGTGTGTTGGAAGCAATAGCTGATGTACGCAGCGATGAAACGCAAACAGATTGGTAGGTGCTAAAGGGATAACTCTAGACACAATCAAATGGATTGATAAGAATACATGGATGGGATGAATGAATGTATAAATGGATGGGTGGGTGGGTGGATGGATGGATGGATGGATGGATGGATGGATGGATGGATGGATGGATGGATGGATGGATGGATGGATGGATGGATGGATGGATGGATGGATGGATGGATGGATGGTGGGTGGGTGGATGGATGGATGGAAGGATGGATGTATAGATGGATGGAAGGATGGATGGATGGGATGAATGCAAGGATGGATGAATGGATAGATTGATAAATGGATAGTTTGATGGATTGAATGAATGCAATGAATGGATGGATGGATGGTTGGGATGGAAGAATGAATGGATTGATGAGATGAGATTGGATTGGATTGGATTGGAAGAAACAGCTCGGACGGACGGACAGACGTTCGTCAAGGAAATGTTATTCATAATATAATTTCTAATTTGTTTTAGGTGTGTAGTCGAATACCAAGCCAATAACCCCAAAAATCCCATCGTGCTTCGCAGTAAAGGCACTGATGGTCTGGATGGTATTAAAGGGTGTTTAGAGGAAGACAAAGTGGCTTATGCACTCCTACGAGTGGTAAGTAACCTGTTCTCGAGTCTTCATGACAAACAAGATGAAACTATGTGGATGATAACTAGTAGAATATTAGCGTGGACTGCGTCGGTGTTTCTGAAAAAAACCGTTGGAACTCGTAGATAAATTGAATCAACGTGAAAAGGTTGATATCAACCTTTAACGGTGATTCAATTCATCTACAAGTTCCAAGATGAAACTATTCTTGGGGCCAACCACTTGACTCAAAATCCCTTGAGATACAAATAACAATGAAACAACCGCCATGTTGGTTGATCCAACAAGAGAAGCTAATGAGGAATGTCTTGTTATCGTCAACCAACATGGCGGCTATGAGTCCCAAGAGCCGGACCACTTTGTTAGGGTCCTCTTGCCTCTTTCCTGTGGCATTTAACCGCAATATTGTAAATAAATAGAAATAACAAACAAAAAGAGGACAGGCAGACTAGCGGGGATGGGGTGAACAGTGAGTTTACGTCAAAGAATTTTCAGTTTTCATTTCTTGAATTTTACCAGCCTGATGTGTTGGATGGTATATCAACAGTGAAGTTCGTGTATCTGCAGTGGGTGGGAGAAAACGTCAAGCCAATGATGAAAGGTAAAATTAGTGCAAACAAGTCATCGATGGACAAGGTCTTCAACGTATCCTTTAGACAAGTAATAATAAGGCCTGTTCTTGTGAGGGTAATGAAATGTAACCCGCGGGATGCGTGTAGCGAGGTACCTCGTGAAACCCGCGGGATGCGTGTAACGAAGTACTTCGTGTAACCCGCGGGATGCGTGTGACGAGGTACTTCGTGTAACCCGAAAAATGCGTTTAACGAGGTACTTCGTGTAACCCGAGGAATGCGTATAATGAGGTACTTCGTGCATCCCGCGGGGTGCTTGTAAGCTGCGCGGGAGTTTTTCACTTTTAACCCACAGGAGATTGCTACCTAGTTCAGTTTCCTTAACGTTACATGAAGCCTTTTCACGTACTTATCTACGCAACCAATCAGGGGGAATTACTATCAGAAAACATTATAGACAAAGTGTCTAGTGCCAGTGGATCCAAGTCACATGTCAAAAAGTAGGACGTGAAAGACTAGGGAGAGGTAATATTGTACATCTCATCTTATTGGATGAATCAAGAAATTCGAATTAACCAATGAAATAAGGGCTTCTGTCGTCCAATCAGATGAGGTGTTTTAAAAAACGTTTAGTAGTAACAGCGTTGTTAGCAGACAGCGGAGATAACAGTAATTGTTGCAACCCATATTCTTATTATTAAATAATATTTAATAGTATTTTTAAAGTGATTATAATAATACGAAAATTAATGAAACTTAAAGTAAGCCTGCACGATATTATTTTTGGATTTTGAATTTTTCCATTTATATTTTTTCCGACAATTCAAATAAAAACTAATCGAGTGATATGTAAACCTTGTGTGTTGAATGGTGGCGTACTGGTAGAACAATCGATTCTCACTTCTGCATTTTTAAGTTGGATTCCCCGGATTTCGTCTAACATATGAGTAGAGTTTGTTGGATTCCTAAGCATTTTTCTGCAGTAGTAAATCTAGTTTACTCTAAATCTATGACGTTAAACTGACCACGGTTTTCCTTCCTCCACAAAATCTTATAATAATAGATTCCAATTCGATCTGTGAGGTAGCCATGCCCTGACTTAAATCAGCCCAGAGGTTGTTTCAGGGTTTGATCTGTGAGGTAGCCATGCCCTGACTTAGACCAGCCCAGAGGTTGTTTCAGGGTTAGATCTGTAAGTTAGCCATTCCCTGAATTAGATTAACTCAGTCAGAGGTTGTTTTAGGGTTCAATCTGTGAGTTAGCCATTCCCTGAATTAGATCAACTCAGAGGTTGTTTTAGGGTTCTATCTGTCAGTTTGCCGTGTAGTAACTTAGATTTAGTCTGGTTTGGTTTATATAATACTTGCCAATTTGTTTTAGGAAGACCACCTTTTTTGGGGAAGATCTATTATTTAACGTTCAGCATTGACTACCCAAGCTAAAAGTGAGACAGTTTACCACGCGTCACTTTGTTTAACAGTTTAATGCTTCTTCCAAATTGTATTACAATTGAAACCACCAAACAATTCTTTTGCATTGCAAAAAAGCTATACGAGATAGACAAAAACACTGTCATTCTGAAGAAGACATTGACTACAACTACCAGAATCCTTTGCACACTTTCTTTTGTTCCGTTAATTAGCACTAATTGTCTTACTATTCTCATGAATTTGAATAAGAGAGAAAAAATTCGTGCAACTTTTTGGTAGGGGTAGTGAACGAGGCCTCCATCGTGCAATTATGCTATTCTATCTACAACGCTATATAAATATGATATTACGATAAGTTTAAATATCAATGATAAATACTTTAAAGGCGAACAGTTTTTATAAATGTTTAGTAACTCTCGCAAAGATTCACTATTGAGGAAAATATAAAAAAGATGTTAAATATTTTGAAGGCCATTGTCAGAATGGCGACATAAGTATCATCAACGATATATAAATATTTTTTATTGGTTTAGCAATACTCCATTTTCGATTTCTCTGTTGATGCTATTTACTGAGAAACTGAAAGAAAAAAATGAATGCTACTGCATGCTACTGCACACTCATGCACTGTGGCTTTGAAATCAGTTCCAGGTATTGTGATTGGATGCTTTTCTTTGATTTTGATTGGTTTAGAAGAAAAGTCATTTCACTGTCACGAGCGTACTTTTCTCACTACGGCTTAGAACAGGAAGCCATTGCTGTGTTACTGCGTGCCACGCATCAGTCTTGAATGATATCCTGTTATACATTATACATTTAGAAATTTTTGATTACTGGAAAGAAATTTGTCAAGAAAAAAATTGAATCTTCTGGAGCATCGTACAAAAGAAATGTATGGCTTGCTTTTACACGCGGTTATTACCGTATACCGGAGAGCTACAAGGCATTATCGTTCCATCTCTCACCGACTTGACATCAGATTTACTAACGATTGAAAAACGAAGTTCTTTTGCGTTTTTCCTCAGTCGCCATTCACCCATTTCTTCAACATCTCTTGTTCGTTTTCCTTACTCTTTTGGTGGACGCACATTCGCATGCAATGGTATTCACAAAACATTCATTTTTGTTCGGAAGATAGATAACATCGTACACTGGTTGACAGCTACTAGTGCAAAAGGAAGACATCGAGCAAGTGACTTCTCGTATCCGTTGGCCAGCACATTGGTAAGCTGCATGTTCACATTGACTGTTTGTATTTAAACTTGTTCTTCTCGATGGAAGGCACTCAGCTAAGTTTTTCAGTAGCCGATATTTACTCACATCACGTCGCATTCTATGTGGTGATGATGTCACATATGACGTATTTCCTCCAACCATGACGTCACGAGCTAGGCGAAGAGGCTGGTACCAACTTGGTTTGGTAGATGAAATCCTTGTTGTCCGAGTCTTCAAAGATTTCCCGACCACAGCAGCCATGAACAGCAGGAAGACACACGCACGCACCGTTACCATGATGACCTGTCGTGCAATATAATGGTAATGAGTCAAATCCAATTTGTGGCCTATCATCAATGCTGCATTCTGATTGGATGAGCTACTACTAGGCTATAACTTATATCTAAAAATGCCTACTTTGAAAAACCAAAGCATTGAATTTAACTTTAATTCAAGACTTGTTTGCGTCTATACTTTTGACCGACTAGAGCAAAAACACTTGAACTGTGAAATAGAATCAAACTAGTTACTAACAAATAGTCGCTATTTAGACTAATAGTCGTTAGAGTCACTCTATCACTGAGCCAGAACAGTTTATGACACAACAAGGAATACACAAGAGACCAAATATGTTTTCCTTTGTGTGAGTCCTAATTACTCTAATAAATTTGCTTGAAATAAAACTGGATAAAAACATATTTGTATTGGTCTCTTGTGTATTCCTTGTTGTGTCATAAACTGTTCTGGCTCAGTGATAACGACTATTAATATCTAAATAGCGACTATTTGTTAGTAACTAGTTTGATTCTATTTCACAGTTCAAGTGTTTTTGCTCTAGTTGAATTTGACTAAAACAATTAGTCCTCTAGTCGCCCTCATGCATGGCCTTTGAGTCAATAGCCAAGAGAATATTCTCTTGTAAATAGCCCATTCGTGATCGAGGAGTAATTGCTAAATATTCAACAAATTGTTTTTGATATTCGCTAAACATTATTTTCGATTGATAATCAAAGAGTTGTCAAATTGGCGAGCAATTAGTGTCAGTCGAAAACTGTTTCCGGAGATTTATTCTACTTCCTCAACTATCGATTATAAGCGCCTAGGATAAGGTATTAAATCAAGCGTTTGGGAGTTTCAAACACTTTAACTGGACGTTTGAAAGACCTCGTTCTCATACAGCCTGAATGCTTGAAGCCTTTGACGTCACTTACCGTTCCAAATATGGAATATTGCACCATTTAAGGCCTTGAACACGAGCTATCCACAAAGAACACTCTTTTACCTTGAGTTTAGTCGGTTTACATGCCGCTAATCAATAATTCAGCGGTTTTGTTCGATAGTTTGTCGTAAATTAATGTCGAATCGTCTGTACTTAAGGTCTGAACAGAGGAGCGGCTGTTGTAGGCTAGAAAGGCTGGTAGTACCCAGAGAGTGCAAGACACAAGGGTAATATGATCGTACGACGAAATTTTTGTACATTCTCTATGACACACTGTTATCCAGGGCATAGTCAAGTGACCTCGTTACAACCTTCATTACATAGTGCGAGCCTGCGACCATTATGAGCAGCGGTAACTAAATACTACAAAATGCGTGTACGTCCCTTGATTATTAGTCGCATGCACGGGACGTATCGCGGGTTCGGTTCCTGCGGACACCACGTTTGACTGTAAGAGAGCTTGTTTGATAACTTTTCCTCTCTCTTGATTCGAGGGTTTTTCTCTGGGTTCTCCGGTTTTCCTCCCTCCGCAAAATCTGACTTAGATCAGCCCAGAGGTTGTTTCAGGGTTCAATCTATGAGTTAGCCGTGCCCTGACTTAGATCAGCCCAGAGGGTGTTACAGGGTTCTATGTATGAGTTATCCGTGCCCTGACTTAGACCAGCCCAAGGGTTGTTGTAGGGTTCAATCTTTGAGTTAGCCGTAACCTGACTTAGATCAGCCCAAAGGTTGTTTCAGGGTTCGATCTGTGAGTTAGCCATACCCTGACTTAGATCAGCCCAGAAATAGTTTCAGGGCTCGATATAACTAATGTCTTTCTTGATCTAGTTTATGGTTCATTTAGAAGATACTATAGAAAGCGAATGAACCACGATCTAAACCGGGGTGTGTTAATACCATTGTTCGTACCTTCATAAAGTAACGCCGCCTTATTTAGTCTACTAAATCTTTTCCGGCAAATTTTGATTCCTTTATGGTAAGAAACTGAACTTAGATTTAATAACTTTAGTTTTTAGCTTTCGGGAATCCGTTTCACTAATCTCGCAAAGTAATGTAGTCTTATGAGCTTCTACATATATACCAGGAACAAATAATTGAAAGATTTTTTCAATCACGGCTTTAATTGCAATTCCAATTCAGCGCTCCATTGATTAGTCTTTGGTCGCGTTCGAAGGGCAGAAAACGGCGTTGCATGCGATTGGCTAAAGATTTTGTCGTTTGGCAGCGCCTCAAAGATTACTCTTTAAGAGGAAATGTTTTTCAATAACAAGCAATAATGGCAAAAAGCGTCAAAAACTAGACTTTTGTATGAGTTTTGATCCCAATTTTCGTTTTGGGTTAACACTCAAAATCTTTCTTAAACAGTTAGAAACTGATGATAAAATGCTTGTTTGAAGCGGTATTTTCAATTGTACAAAGATGTTTTGTTGCATTTGTGTTAGAATGTTTTTTGTCACGCTTTTTTATAGAAAATATATGGGAAATAAGCAAATGAAGGCCTAAACCTCATTTTCGAATAACCTTTTAGTTTTGGGTTAACCACTTTCCACTTTCATCGGTCATCTCCACTTCCAAACAAGTTAAGCTTTCTGAATAACAAGATTTTAGCCTTGTACAACATGCATTCTTTTAGAAAATAGCCTTTGGCGCTCACAGCTTGAATACGAAAAGAATTCTCTCTTTATCTCATTCCACTTCTCTTACCCGTAGCATTGCTCCAAAAAAAGAGCCTCCAAGAACAGATCGAACGCTAAAAATCTCTGGTCTGATCAAAGTCAAGGCACGGCGATGTATTGTGTTTTGCAGTGGGAGGAAAACCACAGAAAACTTCGAATAATTAAGTGAGTGACAAAGCTCGCAATTTGAAGAGTTCACCCGAGGTTCTTACACGTGCACGCGGATATCCTTTATGGCGGGAATCCCAGCTTCTTTATTTAATTCTACGCGTTAAACTGTTAAAAACTCTCTTACTAAAGCCTGGCTCACATTGGCGTCAGAATCGGAAGCAACATAACGCAGGCTCAAAACAGTGCTTGTCATTTTTTCACACCTATGTGATACGTGTGCTGCCGAATCTGCGTATGTCGGTGCCTAAGGCTTCCGACGCTAGTGTGAAACAGGCTTTAACCCTAAATTCTTGTATTCTTCTAAACTGGGTCACTCAATAAAATACCAATACTTAACTGGAAGAAAAAAAATAGAGTACTTACCTTTATGGGATATTTCAAAATCTTAGGGTTTTTTTTTCTGTTATACAAGTCGGAACTCGTTTGCACAGTCAATAGTCATCCACGTCTACCGGGGTCTAAATCTCAGTTTCAAACGACCCACCTTTTATATTTTCGCAAGATAAGCAAATTACATCGGGGGAAAAAACGGTTAATACAGTTCCATGTTGTAATGAGAATGGTAAAAAAAAAAAACCATGTAAAACATCTGGAACACATCTTATACTCTGAATCTCGCAATCACTTTTCGACTTGCAAATTTTTCCTATTGCTGAAGAAGGAAGAGAAAAACAAGATAATCAAAACGCATTCTTTCATTAAGCCTTAAGGTTTATTATAGTTTTAAAGTTCGAATTAGTCTTCTCGTGGGTTTTGAATTGAAGATTTTTGTCGAAAATACTCTGTTTTTTATGAAGTTGTTAATCTTTGTGGTAAAGTTTCAAATAAAAGCGGCAAATTTCAAAGAAATGTGGTGAGTTCTTTATTTAAGACATTTTGAAATTGGAGGACTCGCCCGTCTGTTCCCAGAGACATTTGATCCGCTAATACTAATAACTACTTATAAGTAGATATAACAGATATCACTTTTAAAGCTCTTAGAGCTATGCTAAAATATAAAAATTATAGGAAAAAATACGCTGTAAAATAAATTTAAAAAAACTAACAAAATGACAAACATTTAAGGAAAAAAAGCAAAATGAATTACAATTTAATACCTAATGAATTAAATATTAAATATTATATTCTATTGTCGTTTATACTAAATTTATTATTTATCATGAAGAACTTCACAAAATTGAAATCAAAATTTGATTTAAAAAAAAATTTTTTTTTCTTCTGGTATTTCAATTTTTGCAATGTTTTACGAAAACTAATTCGTAACTTAGAAGGAAATAGCTATCAAAAGACTGTCTGTAATAACGTAATGCAGTTCAGAATAGAAACTATCAATAACACTTTTATTTTAAAGCGCTGTTCTGGGACTTAAAATAGCCAGATTACTCATCCTTTACATCTAAAAAAACAGAAAGACGTCCGCTGAAACAAAGGCACATGGGCGCAGCCTAATTAAATCTTACGTAATTATAAATGACGTCATTTCAAAACGTTACTTGATATAGGTTGGCGTACGATAATGCAATTTATTTTGGTTGAGTGTTATTTAAATTGCTAACTAGAAATGTACTTGACAATTTCGACAAAACAGTGACAAAACCTATCGTTAAAATGGTTGGCACAATAACATCACAGTGACAATGTTTATAAATAAATATATATATAAATAAATACGTCCACCTGTAAGTTGAACTTTGTCATTGACTTTGGCTTGATGAACGTTTGTCACGTGACATTTATCGGCAGGGATTGTGATCACGTGGCTCTGTTGGCCCATTTCATTTGACTTGAAATAAAACGAAACGCCGTCCAAGGTCAATGAAGGAATGAATATATATGAGCTTAAACTTATTCACTGTGAATTATCATAAAAATCAGTTACGAATTCCCTAATGTCAAGGTTAAGGAAAAAACTGGGTCGAGTAAACATTGCAGTGCATTGTGGGACTTTCCTTAAGGGAACTTAATTTTGTCCCCTAAAACGATCCCACAATGCACTGCGATGCCAACTGACTAATAGTAACTTATATACCTATATATTTGAAAAGCAATACTACGCTCTATTTAAATCGTAAAAAAACAAATAACTGAATAAAATGCCTGGGGGAAAAGGTCTTAAGCCTTGATATTAAAAAACTTACACTCGCTCGTTCGTGATTTCATACAGACACTATCGACCAAATTCAAAACTCGCACCGATGTGAGGCTTAAGTTGTGAACAAAAAGAACTGGCGTGACTCAAAGCAATCTGGCGTGATTCAAAAGTCACGAATCACGCCAGATCCCTTTGTACACAACTTAAGCCTCACATCGGTGCGAGTTTTGAATTTGGTCTATTACCACGCAACTTAACCTAATTAGCAAAACCTAGTGTCATTCCTATTGTTTTCTATTGTCTTACTAGTGTAATTTAGTTACTAGTTACTGTTAGAGCGTCCGACTAGAACACTAGGTGGTGGGTTGGATTCCCATCAGGAACTCAAAAATATTTTCCGAGTTACCAATCTGCGCACACACTTCCTTCATACTCATCATTACTAATTATTTTAGTTTTCGTTCACTATGCATTAAAAAACTCACCTGGAATAAACCATCTAACATACAATATTTTCTATAGGTATCTCATAAGCTATACACCTAAGTCCACAATGGCTCACGGCCGAGTGTGTTACATGAAAATGAGGCATCCAGGGCCAAATGCAAAGAAATAATATGGTGTCAATGCAAAGTATACTCTTGTTCACTTGTTCCGTCTTTCTTTCCTTCTTACATTCAGAATAGCGAAAATTGTGCGGCATCAATTTATAAGAAAATGCTGTTAATTTGCCCTGGATGACTCGTTTTCAACCGGCCGTACGCCCTCCTTTGTTCAGAAGACATATCTACGTGCACAACCCCTCCTAACTCCTTGCCTCAGATTTTAAGTATTCTAGTGCATCAATCCTTTTCATTGTTTTCAAGTGTGTACATAGTTGTTGGACAGTGAAGTCTTCATTTGCCTGGACTAACCAATCTTCCAGCAATATCTTGGTAGGTTTTGGCTTTTCTGGGTTATCAAACGAATTATAGATGTTATATTCTATCTCCCACGCCGAAGCCAAGTGCCTCCAGTCCTTCAGGGTATTGCCAGCATTTTTGTTCATAAAGTTACACAGATTACGCAACTTATCGCTGTCAGGTGGAAAAACGTCCTTTATCGATCGGTCGTCTGAAACATGCATGAAAGTAAAAGAATTATGAGAGCTGAATCCTTTTCGAGCCGAAAACCTGAAACTACGAAATATTGAGCAACAAGCAAAATGTTATTTGATTGTACGGGCTAAGAGAAGCGAAATCAACTGGCTGCCATTCCTACTGCGCATGCTCAGAGAATTGATTTTTTTGTGGAGCAAGCGCAGTAAGAATGACAGGGGGTCGCATGGAGTCGACTCTGGGTTCCCTCAGAGGCTCTTTCGCTCCAGGACTTCTCGATCGGTCGTGCGTTTCGTTTTCACGATGCGAGAACCTACTTAGCACTCACTCAATGTGATGTATTCAGAAAATATGTTGTATTCTATTTTATGAGTACATTACATTAACTACTTGCTAGGCTCTCCCTTTTCGCAATACATTTTCGTTTCCAGACCCTACTCATTAACCAAACTACGATTTTCTTTATGATGAGGCTCTGGGTACTAGTATGTTTCGCGATAACGAAACACACGACCGAGAAGCACTGGAGCGAGAGAGCCTCTCAAACCCAGTGAAAATTGGGGCATTTTTCTTTTGCATCATTCAACTCTAAGTAATTGTCCCTTATGGCATACTTCTTGCTTGTAAGCTTATACGATTATGGAATTTATCATATAAGAGATGGCTTACCTTGTAAGGAAACTCCCAATGTATCCAAAAAATCTTTTACATCCTTTCTTCGACGAAACTCTTCAATAAGGTTTCGAAAGTGTCCTCCCTTAAGTTTTTCTGGCTCCAAGGTGCTGTACGCATGCAGGAAGAGCTGATTTGCTGGATTATTTCCCCTTCCAATCTGCTGTAAATCATCTTTGGGAACCTTTAGTTTCTTCCCAAGTTTCTCCCAGTTATTCAGTGGGCTTTCTTTATCCAGCAGCAGTGCTACCTCGTCACAGAGGTCATAATCATTCAATAATGTCTCACCGACTTTCTTGTTCCAGTTTTCTTCTGATGATTAAAGGTAAATAAATAAAATAAATAAATCTTTATTTAAGTGTCTAGTCGTGCTTGCGCTTTCGCACTAAACACTTTTCACACACACCCACACTACCACTACTTTCAATGTTCTATGCACACAACGCTCGACTCACATGTTGATTTTTACGGAGGGAGGAACCCGGAGGAAAACCTTGTAGCTTAGGAGAGAACAACACATCACGCGTGGCGACCGCAGGGCTCTAACCAGCAACCCGATCCGTCGGACTTACAGAGATGAAAGACGACGCATTAGCAGGGGGGCTACCAAATGAAGTACATATATGAAGTTAATAGGTTAAGTCAGTTGTTTAGGGGCAAGTTCAACACGATCTAAATTAAGGACTTGCTTTTATTAATTTACAGTTAGGAAGTGTGGACGTACCGGTAAATACCCCCTCTCCCTCAGAGATCTGTTGAAATACTCGATACGGGGTGTCTGTAGTGACTATTTCTATACGAAAACATGTTTTATACATTCATTTCTGCCATTTGAATTTTGGAGATATTTGAGTCTAGAAGGGTAAGTGTAGGTAACGGGTTGACCCACCCCTCCCCTCTAAATCGGGTCTCAAATTACGACACGAACGCTTTACTGAGTTTTCCTTTATAATTCTCCGATCGCTCACTAGGCATACACCATATTGAAAAACATTGTTGATTGAAAATGTAAAATCATCGAAGCGTAGACCGAAGGGTGTTCTGGGTAAACAGTTAATAAGGCTGCACAAATGGCCACCCCTGTGATTTTTCCAATTTTAAAACTTATTTTTCTGGGAAAATCAGATACAAATTGAACATCTAAGACTAGATCTAGAATGCAGTGGAATTGAGCTTATAACTTACCAGATATTTTTTTAGTGATCTTTCTAACCACGTCATCTCGACTCATCTCTCCTAGTATTTTTATCAACTCTGTGACGGTGGCAGAGGATACGTTTGGCACTTCCAAAAGAAGTTCAGTAGGACTATGTTTTGTGCTATATTTACACCTCTTCTTTACGTCATTAGGCGCATCTAGAAGGTCAGCCAGGTGTCTCCAGTTTCGTATAAACCTGTATTCATTATCCAGGCGGAGACAAAGTCCATCCAAAACACTGTTCTTTCGTTTGAAGAGATTAGCGAGGGCTGAAAGAGATTAGAGGTAAAAAGACATCATTTGATTGTTATTTGCTATAAATGTTTTGCACCATCACGTGCCGGCGCCATAATCGAGCCTAGACTGACTGTGGTTAGATGGCAGAACAATAAAATCCCTTTGCTCTTGGGAATTGAATTCTTACTCATGTAAAACGATTGTATTGTTCCTGCCATCGAACATGGCTGCCATCACGTGATGGTGCAAAACCTCTATTTCAACAAATCAAAGTACGTAAAAGCAATTTTTCATTCCTCGCCAGACAAAAAACTTTTCATTTCTTTTCCATCCTCATGGAAGCGTAGGTACAAATAATGATTATATAAGATTACAACTGTTTCAAAAAGGTTGGCGAAGGTTTTGTTGCATGTTGCATACCAAGCTTGAAATGTATTGTGGGTAATATATAAATAATGATTGTAGCTCTAGAGGAACTGTCTTAATACTGCCCACCATGGTTTTACATTGGTAATACATTGGTTATACAAAGACCAACTGAATAAATAGATGTTTTTGCATGGAACAAGACATATTCCAAAATAAGTACAGAATTATTTTACTTTGTTGTCCAGTCTTATCACCAAGGGTGGCTGCTGCCTGTCCAGTCCTATCACCAGGGGTGGCTGCTGCCTGTCCAGTCCTATCACTAGTGGTGGCTGCTGCCTGTCCAGTCCCATCACCAAGGGTGGCTGCTGCCTGTCCAGTCCCATCACCAGGGGTGGCTGCCGCCTGTCCAGTCCTATCACCATGGGTGGCTGCTGCCTGTCCAGTCCTATCACCAGGGGTGGCTGCTGCCTGTCCAGTCCCATCACCAAGGGTGGCTACTGGCTGTCCAGTCCCATCACCAGGGGTGGCTGCCACCTGTCCAGTCCCATCACTAAGGGTGGCTGCCACCTGTCCAGTCCCATCACTAAGGGTGGCTATTGTTTGTCCAGTCCTATCGCCAGGGATGGCTGCCGCCTGTCCAGTCTCATCACTAGGGGCACCATCTGTGCAGGATGTAGATGTCCTTTCTGTAAATGAGAAATAAGAAATATAATTATTGCATGAATTTACAAACTTCTAAGTGTCATTTTTCATATCATTAACTTAATACAATTATATGAAGTGTTTGTTATTTTTAATTAATAGCCTGCTTATCAATGTTAATTAAAAATAAATACCAATATATTATTATAATATTAGATAATAACAAAGTACCTTGATTGTTTCCAAAAATTGAAATAGAGATTTTATCATTTCCTCTTCTTTTAAAACTGCCAACTACAGTCTTATTGTCTTGAAGAACTGGACCAGCATCTTCCAACTTTTCATAATCGTCTGCACCAATACCATACACATAGGGGGGAAGCTGATCATGATTATTCAACTTTACGCAAATCCATATGGGGGATTTAATTTTTTTATCATACATTAATCCATTAATTTCTTCTCCTAGTTCTCGAGCTACTAGAATCTTTTTGCTGTGTTTTTTCAAGAAATTGCTGTCATTGAAAAGTTGGGAATAACATGGAAAAAATATGTGGCCCTGAACTTTAACGAAGTTATGAGGTAAAGAATCAAGTGTACATTCTTTTGGTTTACTTGGCTTTGAAAAACGATGAAAAGAAACACGTACAGTAGCTTCATTTCTTTCTTCTTCAAAATCTGGATCATACATACAAACATAGTATTTAGACTCCTTAAACTTTGTTTTGTCAGCTGATTGTTTGATATACATTTTAATAAAGCTTTTAAGATTGGCATCATTCTTAACAATACAGCCATAATGTCTTCTTATCTCTTTTCCATTTTCGTATATCAGTTCAACAATGGCTGTCCCTTCTGTGCCATCTGGCTCGAGAGGATGTAGCCCGGCCATAGCTGTATGAAAGACAAGGCTGACTTAGCTAAAAAGCTATAGAAAATAGAAAATGAATGAATAGAAATCAAATAAACTAACAAATGCATGAATGAATGGATGGGTGGGTGGGTATAGTGAAATGGATGGATGGATTGGAATTGCAATAGGATGAATAGCATAGGATAGGATAGAATAGGTTTGAAGGGCATTTGATATTTTTCTCTTATTCTCTCTACTTCATTATACACACCCAACACATAATTTATTATTACTGTAAGATAGTATATATTCAAAAATATAGTATAAGTATAATGAATATACTAAATTATAAAATCTTAATTGAAAATAGGATAGGATGGGATGGGATGGGATGGGATGGGATGGGATGGGATAGGATAGGATAGGATAGGATAGGATTGTCATGATACATGTCACACTCGCTGTCACAAACAATAACATGATAACATGAACTATTTCACCCCGGCCTGCTCTCAGTCTGACCTCTATCGATCTAGCTCAGCTGGTAGAGCATCAGTTTTACAATTCCGAAGGTCGTGGGTTCGATTCCCAGCGAGGTCGGAAATTAATTTTTCCAAATTTAATTCCAAGGGTCTTTCGCCCAGAAAAACCTCGTTCCCAAGCACTATAACTTATCTATATTTCTATATCTTCATGCATAACATGATAACATATACTTGACCCGGTCTTATAATTACACTTGGATATGTACTATATTGTGTAACCCCAATCAAGACCATCTATATTAGTATACAGAAATAAAACTATAATTGTTAGAATAATTAAAGGATAGGATAGGAATGGATTGGAAAGGATGTGATGGTAAGATAAGTGTTTCAATATTAACTAAAGTGTTTTACTCGAGTAATCGGTGAAACAATCACATATACTTCGACTAATAAATAATGATGATAAAACTAGATATACAGGTTAAAAGATTATAGAAATTAAAGAATTAGAAACTTTGATGAAGATAAAACCACATGACAACTCGATTCTGGGAATCTTGGATCAAATTGACTCAGTGATTTTCATATCAAATTTGCGATAATCAGAGAAGCATTTCTAGTCCTGCTGGGCTGAATTTACGTAAAACTAAGATATAATATCTTTTTTACCCACCTTTTTGCACTTTCTAGTACTTTTAAGGGTATATATTTTCGGTTTATATACGAAGATAAGTTCTCTACTTCCGCCTTTTATGAAACCAGTAGCTCAGGGGGGTCGCTTCAAGGCGATGTCGCTTTCGTGATGTCACGCAAACCACAGGCTTCCCATAGCAAGACAAAGCATTGCTCATAGCTCCAGGCGGTTTGAACGTGGATCTCCTTTCTCCTCTACCAAAAGCAAAGACCCCGACCAAAAGTGTTTTGGTGACGACGTTTTCAATTCATTCTTATCCATATTATCCTCGTTGAACAGGTTAGTCAGAACTACCATAAATTGCATTGCCATGATGGCCTCGCAAAGAACGGGTCTGTGCAGTACATTTTCACTTTTTCACGCTTGTGTTCATCAGGTTGTATCGCCGAGGGTGGCTTATTGGGCAAGTTTATTACACCCGGCTTCGGCCTCACAAAAGTCGAGTTTGTGCAGTGCTTTTTCTTCGGTTCCCCAAACTGCTCCTGTTTATATAACTATTTATTGAATTATTTTGCTTTTGGAAGATTCTAGTAATTTGCATGTAATTTGGTGCTCTATTGTTTCCGCCATTTTTGTTGTCCCTTGGTTGCACACCTTAAGGCGCGATCACACGGAACAATTTACTTTGCAACTTGTCGAATATCGCAACGGCGTTGCGGACACAAGTTGCATGGAGCATTGCAGCGTGTAGCCTATATCGCAATTTGAAAAATGTTGCGAGTCAAGTTGCAGCAATCGTTGAGAAAAGTAGGCGGCGTTTTGAGTTTTTGCTGGTTTTACAGTGAATCAGGGGATTACACTACGAAGCTTGGTCTCACCTTTCTGTCTCTTTGGTCTCACTGCAGAACCCTTTGAACACCGCTTATGTCTTAGCTGAGACTCAAAATATGTTAAGGAGGCTCTGGGTAGTTTTGATCGGGCACACCTAGCCGCATTGAAACGGCTACAACTTCGTCAACATAAATTAGTTTAAAGCGGCCTTTTCATTATGACGTAATGATGATATCATGGAAATCGTTTACCGCTTATTTTCTCGAAAACTAGACCTAAACTTTCAAAGCGACTTGCACCAGTCGATATTATTCATCAAGGCACTCAACATATTGCAATATGAAAAAAAAGTATGAGAACGTTTTCCAAATATTACGCCATGAATATTTTCATGGACTTTTACTATTATTTCCAGCGTGTCAACTTTATACCCTCAAAATCGGGACTTTAATTTAGTGGATTCAATATTTTTAGTAGCTAGAATATAGGTACGGATATAGACACTGTCCTTATTGAGTATGAATTCAATTGTGACTTTCTTTCTTTCCTTTGTTCCCATTTTTAGTTATTGATTTCGGCCACGCCTCGTTCATCACACTACTTTGACAATGTGATGACGCAATTTATCGTCAATAAGAGGACAGACACATGAAAAACGGATGTCTATTTGTTAAATATATCTTCAAATTTAGTGGCTAATAATCCGTATCCCTTTTTCTAAAAACCGTAAATAATCCATCATAATGAAACCCTGACAGAGCCTCCCAAATATACGACAAAAAACAACTTGTTAAAATGGCTTGTTTATTATCTTTTCCCGAAGGCAATGCATATGTATATAGCGAAACGTGAAAAAATATCTTGCATTTATTACAACATATGTGTACTTGTTCACACACTTAGCTATATTATATATTTTCAGCCATCACTACCCGTACGGGGCTCTTTCGTGAGGTTTGCTCCACGAGCACTACTACTACTACATTTAATATATACTGAATATGAGCGGCTGTATTGTAAACGATAAACAACTCTAGCCGGGGCTCGTACCCGAACCACAGCGGTGAGAAGCGAGCAGTGGTGGATCCAGCTATGGGGTGCAGGGGGTGGGCTCTCCTCCTGAGAAAAGCTGACATTTTAAGAATTGTTGCCTATTAATCTTAATCAATCCTTTGCTCTACACTTTTTGTTGTTGTTGTTGTAAATGCTATACAAAATACGCTGTATCTCACCGTGAATTATTTTGAATATCACATATAAAAATGCTGCTTGCGTAGAAATAACTCTAGAAACTAAAATTTTCTAGTTTATCCGCCCCTGGCGAGCCGTAAAGCAATAAGCCACCCACAGTTTTGCAGTCTTCCAGTTTTCTTTTCTTTTTCGTTTTCGTTTTCTTTACTTTTAGACATATACTTCCTTTTGCAATTGCCATTCTTTCAGTTTTTCTTCCAAAAAGACTTTTGCATCATGACAACCTATTTTACCCAAATGATAGCAAAGTTCATTAACAGTAAAGTCCGGGCGTGCATCCACTAACCATTTGAGTAATATCTCAGTAGGACTTGTTTTCTGGCTTGGATCAAACTGGGAATAAATTTCGGGTTTTATTCCCCAACAAGCGGCCAAATGCTCCCACTTTTTCATACCACCAACTTCTTTGCTTTTGTTTAGATTCAAACACAGTCTCCACATTTTCTCACTACTAGGAGGGAAGACATCTTTCATGGATCGACAATCGTCTTCTGAAAGAAAAGGTGAACAACAGTAAATTTAGAAAACTTTACTTTTTCATTGTCTCTGAAATCATGGAAAATGTTTTCTGCTATGTCTTAGCGATTCTGTGTTCCAAATCCTAATAAATATTTGAATTCTTAGTTTGAATGATGCTGAATGAATGGATTATTAAGTTTTTTAATCAGAAGCCTATTTCACAATATGCGAAATGGATTGCAATGCATTGGAAACTCGGATGGGGAAAAAAAAGAAAAGAAAATAAGAAAGAAAAGAAAAAAAAAAGAGGAAAAGAGGATAGGAAAATGAAAAAAGAGAAACGAAAACAAATGCATGGAATTGAATGTATGAAATATGTGGGTTTAGGAAGAAAAGGAACGTAACTATCGGACAGAAAAGAGAAGAGCAAAAAGCAAATAAGGAATAATATGGAAAATGATTGAAATAAAAAGAGAACGAAAACTGAGAAAAAAGGAAAGAAACTAAATTGAAATAATAAACTTCGGTTAAGTGGTACCGAAAGCTCGAAGGAATGGTGAAGGCTTGTCTACCACATTTACAAGTTGTTGGAAACTTCCATTCGTCAAATCCTCTGCATCCATCGTTTGATACACGTAGTCCTCCAAAAGGATTCTTGCTGGATTGCTTACTATCTGTTCCAGTTCGTCATCTTGCAATCCAAATTTGCGGCCAAGAGTTCTCCAGTTATTTCTTGTTTCCTTATCAAGCATAGTTGCAACTTCTTTAAACAGTCGCTCGTAGCGATATATTGCGGCATTTAGCTGGCAATTCCTTTCATATTCTAAAAAAAAAGATAAAAAACCGCATTTCTATTTAACAAGTTGTATAGGTTGTGTCTAGCGTGTTGGTAATATACAATATTTAAAAAATATTATAAATTGGAATAATGAAGGGAATAATTGATTTAGCATAATTTTAGACTTGAATATCAGAGAAAAGTCTAAATTCAGGATAAAAAAAACGTTTTAGTATTACTTCCGATCTGGAAAGCTTTGGAAAACCTCATAATCAGTGAGCATGAGCAGTGATTATCGTCTCAGAATCAATGGTCGCTCGACCAATTACAGTTCGAGAAACTCTATATTCAAGTCTGAAATTATACAAAATACTATTTAGACAATTTGGATATGAGCAATCGCGCGCTCTGATTGGCTACTCTACTACCAGGCTATCTGCTCATATACCATTTGTAGAGAAAATTCATGGTTGGATTCCATTCGTGCAGCTATCGACAGGTTTTTGGGAATATATTTTATATGAATTAAATAAAAACGCGCTATTTATTCATGATCCAGTGATTGTCGATATAATAAAACGGTTATTCCACTCACTCTCGTCGTACACGAACACGGCCAGGAGGCCTCGTTGGCATGAGCTTATGTACGACTCGAGGTGCACGATGGCGCGAAGGTATGTTTATCTTCGAGTGTTGAAAATATTTCACAAGCGAACGAGTGAAATATTTTTCAACACGAGAAGATAAACTTTATGTCTCCAAGCCAACGTGTAATTTTCTTTTTATTATATAGACACACATTCACAAACAAAAACTTGTTGAAAACATTGGAAAAGACGTCATCGATATCTTCACTAGTGAGGATATGGAAAATATGTCATTTATGTCCCGGATGCAGTTCGTATGAAAAATACTGTATGGTTCTCTATGCGTTTATGAGGGGTGGATCCAGGATTTTGTTTGGGGGGTGTCCCAAGTTGGTCTCTCGAAAGATGACGTCACATCCAAGATGGTGGCTTCCTAACAATGGAATCTGATTACGTCAGATTAAGAGTATGTCCGATGCTAGGGGGATGTCCGGTGCACCTATGGCTACCCCCTGGATCCGTCCCTGTTTATTGAAGACTACTTGAGTTCACACGAGCTGTTACAAGTACAAGTCTATATTGAGGAATGGGATGTATAACACGTCACTAGGTAGCTAAGTATCTCGTAAAAATACGAGTGGTGTATTTTGTCGATAAAATACTGTCTACATATTGATAAATAATATATGATTCACTAAAAACTATTGAATGGAATTCGTATGAGTGGGAATCATACGCTAAATTCTCATTCAAATGTGCGTTCACCGTGCCCTGACTTAGATCAGCCCAGAGGTTGTTTCAGGGTTCGATCTGTGAGTTAGCCGTGCCCTGACTTAGATCAGCCCAGAGGTTGTTTCAGGGTTTGATCTGTGAGTTAGCCGTGTCCTGACTTACATCAGCCCATAGGTTGTTTCAGGGTTCGATCTGTGAGTTAGCCGTGCCCTGACTTAGATCAGCCCAGAGGTTGTTTCAGGGTTCGATCTGTGAGTTAGCCGTGCCCTGACTTAGATCAGCCCAGAGGTTGTTTCAGGTTCGATCTGTGAGTTAGCCGTGCCCTGACTTAGATCAGCCCAGAGGTTGTTTCAGGGTTTGATCTGTGAGTTAGCCATGCACTGACTTAGATCAGCCTAGAGGTTGTTTCAGGGTTTGATCTATGAGTTAGCCATGCCTTGACTTAGATCAGCCCAGAGATTGTTCCAGGGTTCGATCTGTGAGTTAGCCATGCCCTGACTTAGATCAGCCCAGAGGTTGTTTCAGGGTTCGATCTGTGAGTTAGCCGTGCCCTGACTTAGATCAGCCCAGAGGTTGTTTCAGGGTTTGATCTGTGAGTTAGCCGTGTCCTGACTTACATCAGCCCATAGGTTGTTTCAGGGTTCCATCTGTGAGTTAGCCGTGCCCTGACTTAGATCAGCCCAGAGGTTGTTTCAGGGTTCGATCTGTGAGTTAGCCGTGCACTGACTTAGATCAGCCCAGAGGTTGTTTCAGGTTCGATCTGTGAGTTAGCCGTGCCCTGACTTAGATCAGCCCAGAGGTTGTTTCAGGGTTTGATCTGTGAGTTAGCCATGCACTGACTTAGATCAGCCTAGAGGTTGTTTCAGGGTTTGATCTGTGAGTTAGCCATGCCTTGACTTAGATCAGCCCAGAGATTGTTCCAGGGTTCGATCTGTGAGTTAGCCATGCACTGACTTAGATCAGCCCAGAGGTTGTTTCAGGGTAGGATCTGTGAGTTAGCCATGCCGTGACTTAGATCAGCCCAGAGATTGTTCCAGGGTTCGATCTGTGAGTTAGCCATGCACTGACGTAGATCAGCCCAGAGGTGGTTTCAGGGTTCAATCTGTGAGTTAGCTGTGCCCTGACTTAGATCAGCTCAGAGGTTGTTTCAGGGTTGGATTTGTGAGTTAGCCATGCACTGACTTAGAAAACGCATTAATAATTCATGAAGAAAACACAATAGAAATCATGACCATGAAGGTGATTTTATATCTGATAAAGATTCGTCTTCATTTGCATAAACTTTAACTTGGATTTTCTCTATCAAACTTGGTTCATTTCGTAAAAAAATCGGTACACAATGAGAACAAACATCATAAGTTTTCTAAGCCGTTCAATAATCTCGCAGATCGTGGTTTATCGGGTCTAAAACCACTCGGCTGCGCCTCGTGTTTTATACCCGATAAAACACTCCTGCTCGTTTATTAAACATTACTTAGATGATTCCAGAGGTTGTTTCAGGGTTCAATCTGTGAGTTAGCTGTGCCCTGACTTAGATCAGCCCAGAGGTTGTTTCAGGGTTGGATTTGTGAGTTAGCCATGCACTGACTTAGATCATTCCAGAGGTTGTTTCAGGGTTCTGTCTGTGAGTTAGCTGTGCCCTGACTTAGATCAGCTCAGAGGTTGTTACAGGGTTCAATCTGTGGGTTAGCTGCGCCCTGACTTAGATCAGCTCAGAGGTTGTTACAGGGTTCAATCTGTGAGTTAGCCATGCCCTGACTTAGATCAGCCCAAAGGTTGTTTCAGGGTTCAATCGGTGAGTTAGCCATGCCCTGACTTAGATCAGCCCAAAGGTTGCTTCAGGGTTCAATCGGTGAGTTAGCCATGCCCTGACTTAGATCAGCCCAGAGGTTGTTTCAGGGTTCAATCGGTGAGTTAGCCATGCCCTGACTTAGATCAGCACAGAGTTTGTTTCAGGGTTCTATCTGTGAGTTAGCCGTGCCCTGACTTAGATCAGCCCAGAGATTGTTTCAGGGTTCAATCTGTGAGTTAGCTGTGCCCTGACTTAGATCAGCTCAGAGGTTGTTTTCAGGGTTTGATAGAATTTGAAGGTTTGAAATATATAGGCACGTAAACTGTGCGAAATGCTGTAACACATTGGAATGTTATTCGTACGAGTGCTTAACGTAGTATTACATGCAACTATCAGGGGAGCAGTAGTTACGTAGAAACGCGTAGTTAATTACGATAAGATACAATACGGCTACAGTCAGTAGGGCTAGGAATTTGCATGCCGTACTCGTTTCCCACTCATCCCTATGAAACACATTGCATATATGTGGCGAATAATCCTAATATAATATAATTTACCTGGAATTTCTTTTTCTATTAGATCGGCCACACCATTTCTTGAGATCGCCTTTAGGTTTCTCACCAGGACATTGACTGGAAGAGATGAAACCTTAGGCAACTGCATGAGTTCTAACGCTGGACTGTGTGCTGTGTTGCTTTTGCACTTCGCTTTTATTAACGTAGGGGCATTCAAGCGGTCTGCTAGATCTTTAGACCCATGGACCGAACACTCGCCGTCTATCATCGAGCACACACGGTTAAAATTCTGAGGTCGTTCTGCGATAAGACTGCTCAAAAAGTATTCCACTGCAAAGGAAAGAGGCTTAGTTATAAAGTATGTAAATTGTGAATCATCATCCACACCACCACCATCATCCACACCACCACCATCATCCACACCACCACCATCATCCACACCACCACCACCATCCACACCACCACCATCATCCACACCACCACCATCATCCACACCACCACCATCATCCACACCACCACCATCATCCACACCACCATCATCATCCACACCACCACCATCATCCACACCACCACCATCATCCACACCACCACCATCATCCACACCACCATCATCATCCACACCGTCCCCATCATCCACACCACCACCATCATCCACACCACCACCACCATCATCCACACCACCACCACCATCATCCACACCACCCCCATCATCCACACCACCATCATCATCCACACCACCACCATCATCCACACCGTCCCCATCATCCACACCACCACCATCATCCACACCACCACCATCATCCACACCACCATCATCATCCACACCGTCCCCATCATCCACACCACCACCATCATCCCACCACCATCATCATCCACACCGTCCCCATCATCCACACCACCACCATCATCCACACCACCACCATCATCCACACCACCACCATCATCTACACCACCACCATCATCCACACCATCACCATCATCCACACCACCACCATCATCCACACAACCACCTTCATCATCATCATTGTCTTTCTATTTCGTTATCTATTTTATGAGGGTAACATTAATTCACCTCACAGTTATCTATAACTTATGGCCCTTTAGAAAATTATAAAATGGGGAAAATGCTATGGCATGATGATAATCATCAAGTAGTATACGCATCTATGGTTATTGATTTGAATATGAAATGTGGTAAAACCACAAAAATTCTTTTTAGTCTGAAATCGCTCTAGTCTCCTACGTAGCTGCCCATTTCGGATCTCGGACTGATGACGTTTTTTGAAATAGGTGAACGCGCGTAATGCATTTAAGTTCAATGTATACATAGTATGAGCAGAACAGGTCTTCAACGTGTGTGACAAATGCGTAGCTGACGTTTGATAGAAAAGGAACATCGAAGACATTAATCATTGGTAGGTTGAGAGGCCGAAAGAGTTTGCTTTAGATCAGAATATAAAGAATCAAAAAGGATACTGAGAAGCAGAATATTGAAAGCGTCTTAGATCACTTTTCGTGCGAGCTTTAGGACATGGAGTTCAGTATAAGCCTTTTCATAGTTTAAGAATCGATTCCACTGCGCATGCGATTTTATCCCGAATTTCCCACCTTTTGTTTAATTAAGAACAAAAGAAGGTTTAAACAAAAGGTGAGAAATTCGGGATAGAATCGCATGCGCAGTAGAATCGATTCTTCAACTATGAAAAGGCTTATTGCAAGCTCCGTGTGTGGCGGTTGCCGTTTGTCTGTCTTTCATCGGAATTTACAGGTGCAAGAGGGCTCAATATATAATAACAATAAACTCTTTATTTAAAGAGGGTAGCACGGAATAGTTGCAAAATGACTAATAAACTAGTGGCCCTCTATCTATAAGACTAATATAGATAAAACATACAATAGATATAAAAACTAATATATATATACATGCACTTAAGGTGGCTCCACTGGGTTTTATCCGCGCGATACCATGCAACTTCAAATCGCAAATACTCGGAAGCAAACAATCCAATGCTATAAATTTTTTTAGAGGTTTCAAAGAAAAGATGAAATTTTCGAATGAGCATGTTTTTACTGAAATCGGAATTAATGCAAGATTACTGTTAAGCGTTGGTGCGTTTACTTCATTGCCTATTTTCTCCATTTTTTGACCTAGGATTTTAAATTGCTTTTGAGATATTGGAGGATAAATAATTTGCTCAAGGTACAGAAAATTTGAAGAAAATCTGCATGAGCATTTTCGAAAAATTTCATATTGAAGTTTTAAAGTATGAAAAATTTGCAAAAACAAAACATGTTAGTAACTTTCTGGAAAAGTGATTTTCTTTAGCCCTTGTTTATTTGATTTTTCATCGCTATTGTCCTCTTTTATCGCATTCGCGTAAATTCCTCGTAATATACCTTAATAAAATGGACTTTGACATTTGGTATATAACAACGTTAATTACTGATTATAATTTTATCTTAGGTAGCCTAAAGTAAGGAATCTAGGATTCTGTTTTAGGCCTATCTCAGATTCATTAGATTCATGAAACTGTACTCAAATGATTCTTAGCGGGGAAAAAAAAAACATAAGTTAACGATTAATGAGGTTACATGATCTGGGGTCTTGCATTTTGTGACACACAAGATAGACGGAGAAACGGAACCTATTTTAAGAAGGGTTTGTCACACAACTTGAATAAAACAGAAGGACGATCCCTAGCCTCTTGTCGTTAATGCCTCGCACCGACGACACAGTATTCTTATCGCATAACCCTTGGACCAATTCCGAACTGGCACCGAGGGAAACAGTGTGTTTTGTGGTCTCGAGACGGCGATGTACCACAAAACTCACTGCTTTCCCGAGGTTCCAGTCAATAAGTGTTTTGTAATATACCAAATGTCCAAGAAAACCAAGCAATTATTTGATTATGTAATAATGTTATTACCAGTCAACAACATATTGCTGCCCGCTGAGAGCCGTTACCGTGGAAACATCGAAACTTGTCAACGTTCACGTAATGTCCTCTCGCCCAATCAGAGTAAAAGAAAAATGGACTTTGACATTTGGTATATAACAACGTTAATTATTGATTATAATTTTATCTTAGGTAGCGTAAAGTAAGGAATCTAGAATTCTGTTTTAGGCCTACTTCAGATTCATTAGATTCATGTGACAATGTCTGAATGTATTTGAAAATCGATTAAATTTAAAATACAGTTATGATCATTACCTCGTTTCCCGATTTCTGTTTCACGACGTTTTGCAAAGGAAAGAAGTTCAGTTAATAAATGATGTAAATAAGCCTAGATTCATGTGACAATCTCTGAATGTATTTGGAAATTGATTAAATTTAAAATCCAGTTATGATCATTACCTTCCAAGATTTTGTGAAGTTCTGCAACGGAAAGAAGTTTAGTTAATAAATGATGTAAATTGTGAACCACTACCACCGCCAGCTGTAGACAGGGAAGGCATAGCGATGTCTTGATTAAAGGGGGAGGCAATGTACCATCAGTTTCCGCCTAATCCACAGGAATCCCGAATGAATGAATTAAATATTTATGCCTATTTTGCTTTGCCACAGGCAACCCAGTCATTATAGTTAATTAGGATTCTGTTTGTTGTAGGAACAGAAGGAGTAGAGCGGTATTCAAAGTCACAAGTATGGTTTGAGCAAACTGACGCGTTTGAGCTATGGAAGTCTGAGCTACTGGTCATTACTAGTGCAGTTGCTCCAGACTGTAAGAAGAATAGTCTAGAGTCTATAACCTTACATATATTTGTTGGTCATATGTGATGACCAACCGAGATGGGTGTCAACTGTGACACAGAGTAGCTTTGCACTGTTAACCTGCTCAAGAGGTTGATTGCTTGAGAGAATGGTTTGATGCAGTTAACTGTGATGGAGTTCACATTGTCTTAAAGCGTGACGGGGCGCACGCTAACGTTTTCTAGAATTTCCAGAAGATTCCGCTCATCTATCTCCATTTGCTTTTAAACGGCATGAAATTTGTTTTGGATGAAATCAAGAGCACTTTCCAGCTGCATATTGTAGCATTTTAAAGTATCACTCACCGTTTGTATCCTTTTTTGTTTTGGTTCCGCTTTTTTTTTTTTTTTTTTTTTGTTTTGTTTTGGTTCTGCTTTTTTTTTTTTTTGGTTCTTCAAATCATTGTCTGTGCACCCTTCCGACAAGATCTCTGGTTACGCCCCTGCTTTTACTTTCTAGAAGTTTTTATAGAAGTCATCAGTTGTATGGAATGTTCTAGAACTTTCTATGTAGGTTTAGGTTTTATAGGGTTTTCCAGAAGTTTCTAGAATTAGTATTTTTCTAGAATGTTCTAGATGATGTAAGTTACTATTTTTAGCACATAACCATTATGTCATTCAGATTGTGCAAGAATACATAAGGAAGTCTGCATGAGTGGTGAGCTAAGAAAAGGTGACGTAAGGTGAGCGTATCGGAAGCATGGGTGGCGTAGCGGTGAGAGCGCTCGCCTCTCACCAATGCGGCCCGGGTTCGAGTCCCGATGAGGTTGGTGTTGTATGTGAGTAGAGTTGTTTGTTAGTTCTCTCCTTCGAGGGTTTTTCTCCAGGTTCTCCGGTTGTCCTCCCTCAGCAAAAACCAACTACTAAATTCCAATTCAATCCTAGGAGATATTCACGATAGGGCTAACCTCAATATCTCCTGTCGCACTCACTGATGCGAATAAAGTAGTGTTTAAGCGCTTGAGGGCTATTCAGTGGGGTTGGTACAAAACGAAGATCAAAAACCAAAGACCCCCCCAATTTAACAAAAACAGAGCTTAAAAAGCGGCGGGTATTCAATTCTACAGTAAAAATGAATACAAATTAAAGAGATTTGCAACCAACATGGTTTTCGGCTAGATCTTAGATTTGTATAATACCCCAGAAAATATACAAAACGAAGACCCCCAAATTTACCCGAAACAGTACTGAAAGACTGATTAAAGACTGAATAAGAGCATGAAGATGGTGGGGTCTTCGTTATAGCGTCTTCGGTCTTCATTTTGTACCCTCATCACCACCCCCCCCCCCCCCTTCAGTGCTTCTATGCTGGTCAGGGTTCATGGACCAGTCAGTCAGTTAGTTAGTAAGTGAGAATTAGCAACTTAACAGGTCAAGTGGTAAAGAAGACTGGAGCGGTAACTGAAATAGCTAGCTAGTCCGACCTGATTATACTTGTAAGTATGAGCTAATCCATTAGTTGACTGGATACCTGTGGTTGGTCATCCCGGTCTACGGCATTTAAGCTACGGACACATTAATTAATTAATGCAATGTTGCATGCAATTGATGTTGCGAGCCATGACACACGACGCAATATGTTGCACGCAACGTTGCAGTAGTAGAAAACTAACCGTTTTAGTTTGCCACAGGGATTCCAGTCATTATAGTTATGCATGAAACAAGACATATTCCAAAAATTCACAGAATTATCTTACTTTGTTGTCCAGTCCCATCACCAGGGGTGGCTGCTGCCTGTCCAGTTCTATCACCAGGGGTGGCTGCCACCTGTCCAGTCCCATCACTAAGGGTGGCTGCCACCTGTCCAATCTCATCACCAGTGGTGGCTGCTGCTTGTTCAGTCCCATCACCAGGGGTGGCTGCGGCCTGTCCAGTCCCATCACCAGGGGTGCCTGCTGCCTCTCCAGTCCTATCACCAGGGGTGGCTGCGGCCTGTCCAGTACCAGGGGCACCATCTGTACGGGATGTAGTTGTAATTTTTTTGAGTCGAAAATAAGAAATATATATATTGCATAAATTCATAAATTTTCAAGCGCCATTTGTCATACCATTACACCAAGAGAGCATAAAGAGAGGGAAACTTCTTAATAAAATGCACGCCATGTTGTAAATTTCCATTGGGCTATTTCGCCTTATCCTACTCCCGTGCGTCATCAACTTTCCGTTTCGTTTTTTAGTGATCAAAACCTGGATCAAAACAATAAACAGAAAGAGTGTGCATGCACCAGTTGATGACTCACGGGAGTGGGGTAATGCGAAATTTGATATTATTGTTAATTTAAGATAAATATTATTATAAGTACTATAATATTAGATAATAACAAAGTACCTTGATTGTTTCCAAAAATAGATATAGAGATTTCATCATTTTCTCTTTTTTTTAAACTGCCAACTACAGTCTTATTGTCTTGAAGAAGAACTAGACCAGCATCTTCCAACTTTTTATGATCTTCTGCACCAATACCATACACATTGGAGGACGGTGGATGATCCAACTTTAGCAACTTTAGAGGAACAAATTTGAGGCAGTCTTTTTCTCCATCATTCGTTAACCCATAAATTTCTTCTCTTAGTCCCCGAGCTACTAGAATCTTTTTGCTGTGTTTTTCCAAGAAATTGCTGTCATTGAAATGTTGGGAATCACATGGGAAAAATATGTGGTCCTGAACTTTAACAAAGTTATGAGGTGAAAAATTAAGTTCACATTTTTTTGGTTGACTTGGCTTTGAAAAACGATGGCAAGAAACACATACAGTAGCTTCGTTTCTTTCTTCTTTAAAATCTGGATCATACATACAAACAAAGTATTTAGACTCCTTAAACTTTGTTTTGTCAGCTGATTGTTTGATATGCGGTTTAATAAAGCTTTTAAGATTGGCATCATTCTTAACAATACAGCCATCATATTTTCTTATCTCTCTTCCATTTTTGTACATGTATATCAGTTCAACAGTTGCTGTCCCTTCTGTGCCATCTGGCTTGAGAGTACGTAGGGCCATAGCTGTACGAAAGACAAGCTAGGCTGATCCAGCTAAAAAGCTATACACAAAAAAAATGAATGAATAGAAATTCAATGAACTAACAAATGCATGAATGAATGGATGGATGGGTGGGTATAGTGAAAAGGATGGATGAATTGGAATTGTGATAGGATGAATAGGATAGGATAGAATAGGATAGGATAGGATAGGATAGGATAGGATAGGATAGGATAGGATAGGATAGGATAGGATAGGATAGGATAGGATAGGATAGGATAGGATAGGATAGGATTAAGGATAGGATAGGTTTGAAATAGCTTTATTGGCATGACCTACGATTTACAGGTATTGCTAAAGCATTGAATATTAACAGGGATTTTTTGTTGTTGTTATATTTTACAAACACATTGTAATAAGAAAAATATCTATATATCTATATATATCTATATGTAAAGTAACATATTAAAAAAAATAAGTATGAGTATTACAAATATACTAAATTTTAATTGAATGGTAATAATAATCAAAGATAAATTTATCAAAAGTAATCATTAATACATTACATCAATTATTATGATTCATTCCTAAGAATGAAGCATTTGTATATAAACTTAGAAAAATAAAAAATAATCTTGTCATTGGTAGAGATCATTAAGTTACGAATTATGTTAAGATCTTTAAAATTGTCAACAGATATTTCAGGTTCTATCATATCAAAAAATCGTCGGCGAATTAGATTATAAAGAGGACAGTTACACAACATATGTATTTCTGTTTCAACTTCATTGTTCGTACAGAATAAACAGATACGTTGATCTTTTGATATATTTTGGTTGTTGTATCTGCCTGTTTCGATAGCTAATTTATGATTACTAATTCTAAATTGGGTGAACTGCCTTCTTTGCTCAAAATTTTGAATTTTATCCAGATAAATTTCATATTCATAAAATTCCTTAAATGTTTTATAAAAGCATAGTTTTCTTGAATTGTTTACGATAGGATAGGATAGGATAGGATAGGATAGGATAGAGTAGGGTAGGATAGGATAGAGTAGGTTTGAAATAGCTTACAATTTACAGGTATTGCTAAAGAATTGAACATTAACAGGAATTTTTGTTATTTTACAAACACATCGCACTAAGAAAAATATCTATATATATATATATATATCTATATAAGTAAAATATTATATTTAAAAATATAGGTATAAGTATTACAAATATACTAAATTATAAAATCTTAATTGAAAATAGGATAGGATAGGATAGGATAGGATAGGATAGGATAGGATAGGATAGGATAGGATAGGATAGGATAGGATAGGATAGGATAGGATAGGATAGGATAGGTTTTTGAAATAGCTTTATTGGCATGACCTACAATTTACAGGTATTGCTAAAGCATTGAACATTAACAGGGATTTTTTTTTGTTATATTTTACAAACACCTTGTACTAAGAAAAATATCGATATATCTATATGTATCTATATGTAAAGTAACATATTTAAAAATATAGGTATGAGTATTACAAGGTAATAATAATCAAGATAAATTTATCAAAAGTAATCATTAATAAATTACATCAATTATTATGAAGCATTTGTATATAAACTTAGAAAAATAAAAAATAAAATTGTCATTGGTAGAGATCATTAAGTTACAAATTATGTTAAGATCTTTAAAATCGTCAACAGATATTTCAGGTTCTATCATATCAAAAAATTTGATTTGGTGAATTAGATTATAAAGACGACAGTTACACAACATATGTATTTCTGTTTCAACTTCATTGTTCGTACAGAATAGACAGATACGTTGATCTTTTGATATATTTTGGTTGTTGTATCTGCCTGTTTCGATAGCTAATTTATGATTACTAATTCTAAATTGGGTGAACTGCCTTCTATGCTCAAAATTTTGAATTTTATCCAGATAAATTTCATATTCATAAAATTCCTTAAACGTTTTATAAAAGCATAATTTTCTTGAATTGTTTATGAGTTTTTTCCAATGATTAAAGTAAAGTTCCTGCATTTTTACATAATACTTCTCCAAATTAGAATTAGAGATGACATCTGTAAGTTCATTTTCTATGTTATAAAAAAACAACATTTGTAAAAGATTTGTATAATAGGAAGATTTATTTTCTGCATGTAAAGACTGGGAAATAAGTAAAGCTTGTTTTGATAGAGAATTATCAGGTAAACATAAAAGATGATTAAAGTATTTTAAAGAAAGTTTATCAATGAATGTTATCAAAGGAAAACGTCCAAGTTCAGCACGTGAAGCAATATTCGAAGTCTTATTACTTACGCCAAGATAATATTTACAAAAACGTAGTTGAACTTTTTCAATCGGATTTTAGTCCCATTTTTCAAAGTTGTGCTTTTGATATACACTCCAAATCTCGCATGCATGAGTTAAGATTGATCTAATTAGTGAATCAAATATTTTACAAGCTAATTTTGGTTTCAATCGCCTAAAATAAATTTTGTGATTTTATAAAATGCATGTAGAGCTTTTTCTTTTGATTTAGTTTGGTGACAGGAAAAATTACCAGTAGAACTTATTCGAACGCCTAAATACGTAAATTCCTTAACAATTTCTAGGCTGTTACCATTTAAGATGAAATCTGATTGTCTTATCCTGTCCTTTTCTTTTTTACAGAAAATCATTATTTTTGATTTTTTTTCATTTACTGACATTTGCCATTTCGTGCAAAAATTATTAACAAGATTAACACAGTTCTGTAAACCAACTTGCGATTTTGATAAAAGAACAAGATCGTCAGCATATAAAAGGGAGGTGAGTTTTTGACCATTTGGAAGAATAAAAAAATCGGTGTTATTACTATTTTCTAATGACATTGAGAGCTCATTTAAAAATAGGTTAAATAACAAGGGACTAAGGATACAACCTTGTCGTATGCCCCGTGAATACTGAAAAGACTTAGTTCGCTTTGAGCCTATCTTTACGAAGCACGATGACTTAGAATATAAATCTTTGATTAAGTTGTAGAAATTACCATTAATATTGTATTGTAATAGTCTAAGTAATAATCCTTCATGCCATATAAAATCGAAAGCTTTCTTAAAGTCAATGAAACAGGCATAAATTCTTCCTTTCTTTTTGTTAATAACTTGTTGATCGATTAAAGAACGCAAAGTAAAAATATGATCTGAAGTTCGGAAGTTCGGCATAAAGCCAATTTGAGAATTGTGTAAATTGTGAGAATTGTGAGAATATTGTTCTGTTGTGTAAAACTTAATAGTCTTTGATTTAGAATGACGGAAAAGAATTTTCCCAAACAACTCGAAACACAAATTCCTCTATAATTACTTGTATCAGTTCTATCACCACTTTTGAAAATGGGAGTTAGAGAACCCACACACCACGAATCTGGATAAATTCCAGATTGCAAAATCAAATTAAAAAGTTTATTATAAACCGGAAGCATAACGTGAAAGCTATGTCGAATCATTTCGTTTCGTATTTTATCAGATGCAGCAGCTTTGTTGTTTTTAAGTAATTTAATAGCAGATTCGATTTCTGAATTTTGAAACAATTAAGAACTTGGTTGATTGCCTGATCATTCTCTTGCTCCATTTGTTGTAAAGACTCGGTAAAGAATCCTGTAATGAAGAATTTTGCTTCCTAGAATGGAGTGAAGTGAAATGATTTATCCATTGCTGCTCGGTAATTGGAGGAATGTTTTCTTCTTTATACTCCTCATTCGCAGAATTTAAAATTTTTCAAAATTCGTCATTATCAGAGTTATTTTCCAATGATGATAATTTTGTTTCGTGAAATTCCTTTTTCTTTGATTTCAATAGTTCTTTAAAGGATTTTAAATGCTGATGATATTGCTCTCAGATTGATATTTAGAGGATCAGCATGTTTTTTTTTGAAAGTTTGCGGAGTTCTTTCCTAGCTTTTCTACAATCAAAATCAAACCATTTTTTGTTACAAATCATTTTTGTTTTACGTTTAGTTTTGATAATTTTCAGTTTTAGAGATAAGGCAGCAGCCTTATTAAAAATACTTTGAACACACTCCACCGCTTGATTAATACACTCTTTGTTAGACAACGGAAAATCTGTCACCAAAAAATTTTGTATCAAACATTTCACAGAAGGTGAAGACATCGCTTGTTGAAATGGCTCAATTGAGTTACTCGACCAAACATATTGAGGAGACAACTTTTGAAGAGTTTCAGTAATGTTGTTATCTTGGAATGGAATCGAAGTTTCGAAATTAAACCAAGCACAAATTGGACTATGATCGGAAATAAAATTTGGCTTATCAATAATGAAATACTTAACATTTTGAAATAGATGTTGATCTACGATAATGTAATCAACAGTACTTACACCATTTCTACCATGATAAGTAATTTTTCCTAAAGAATCTCCTAAAGTTCTTCCATTAAGAATGCGTAAATCGAAAATTTTACAAATATTAAGCAATGTTTTTCCGTGATTATTAATGTTGCCATCAAAGTTTTTTCTAAATGTTGATTCAAGAACTAAATTATTACAATCGCTTGTGAAAGTTTTGTCTTCTTTACAAATAAAATCCTCTACTGTGCCAACTCTGGCATTAAAATCTCCTAGAAGAATAATATTACCACTTTTTGAAAAAGTGGCAATATCATCTTCTAGTTGTTCAAATATTTCATCTTGGAAATATTTTGAATTGTCAGGTGGGATATACAGACCACACACAAATATACTATTTGCATTCCCAAACGAAAGGTTGGAAATCTTACACCAAATCACATATTCAGAGGTTTTGATTAACTCAATGTTATTTTTTTAACAATTTTTGAATAAAAATATTAATCCACCTGACGTCCTACCATTGTTTATTCTTATTGGATCTTTCTTATTTGAAGAGATAGAAAAATAAGAATAACCATCAATGTCAGGACATAATGACGTCCATGATTCAGACAATAAAATGAAATCATGTTTTGAAACAACATCAATAAAATCAAGGTATTTAGTTTTATCCCCTAAGAGATTACTAAGAATGCCATTCATATTCCAGGTACAAAACGAAATGTTCCTGGCAATATTCATAACAAAAACCCTCTCGCTAAAATCGAAGCGGACATAAAGAAGGCAGTTTCCCAGGAAAATAAATCTGACATTAATATGTCAATAACTACGGAAATTTAAAGAAATAGTTGTATACACAAATAGATATAAGATAAAAATAGAATCAAGTAATCTAAAATAAAAGAAGTGAGAACAAATATAAATATTAAAAAAAAAAAAAAAATCTAAACATTTATAAAGTAGGTAATACTTATCCTTTAACAAACATTTGTAACTGCTGGATTAAGGATTTAAGCGTCAATGGAATGTTTGAAGAACTCATAACAGGAGGACTGTTGTTTGGAGACTTGTGATAAGAGCGATGAGAGTTCATAGAATTTATATTGTTCCATTGTTGTTGTGTTTTTGAGTGCGGAGAGAGATGTGGTGCTAATGGTGGTGACGATGCCACTGTCGCATAAGAACGATGATGATGCCTGTTATTCATAGTGTCGTGATGAGGAATGTTCATAGAGTTGTGATGAGGCTTGTTTATAGAGTTGTGATGAGTACTTGGATGAAAAGCAGACTTGAATGGTAGTGTTAATGGCGTGGACTGAGAAGGACGACGTTGTAATTGATGCCGGGAGTAGGATTAGATTTTTTGGTTCTGGGCGTGGAATCATAAATTGCAGATTTCAAATTTTTAGCAAAAAATTTGAAACCTCGTTGATTCAAATGCTTGTGATCATAAAATTGATAGGTTTGATTGATATGGTTATTGTCGAGGAAATGGACCTTATTGGATTTACAAAGTTCTTCAGCAGCTTTATTAACTTCAAGGACCTTTGCCTGACAAAGGTCTTGTCTTGGTAAAAGGGAAGAATAAATGATTCGAGTGTTTGGATAGGTGACTTCAATTGTTTGTAGTAGATTTTTTGTTTTCTGAATGAGTTCTGTTGAAGACATCTTTTCCAGATCGTTAGTACCACAATGGAGAACAATGGTTTTTGGTTGATGAGGAATTGGTTGATTTAATTCTTTGTAAACATGATCCATCAAATATGTAGTGCGATGATCTACATGTAGGTTGGGACATAATAGATCAGTCTGAATGAACTTTCCATTGGAGTCACAGAACAATAAAACAGTCTCAGGCTTTGATGTAGGACTTGTTTGTTTAGCTTCAATAGAGGAATTAGAAGTATGTGCAGATGCATTCATACTAGTCGGACTAGTAATGTTGGTGTTTACACATGGATTATTATCAGATGTAGACACATCGATTGAAGAGCCGGAAACTGAGGAATTTACTGGATCTAGAAGACCTTCATGCTTTTTAACAATTTCCTTTAACATGAACAGTTCTTTCTTTAATTCTGTGTTCTCGTTTTTAAGTTCTTTAATTGTATTGTTAAGTTCTCTGAATTTTGGATTTTGAATTTTGAATTTAGGATAGGATAGGATAGGATAGGATAGGATAGGATAGGATAGGATAGGATAGGATAGGATAGGATAGGATAGGATAGGATAGGATAGGATAGGATAGGATAGGATAGGATAGGATAGGATAGGATAGGATAGGTTAGGTTAGGATAGAATGGTATAGGATGGTATAGGAAAGAAACTTTATTATACATGGTGATTCTATCAGAGGTCATCGATATACAGGATCATACTTAGAAGTGGGCTAAGAATGGTACCCTGAGAAAACGAATTCCACAGAGAATGAGCATTACAATGTCTACTGCAATACCATTAACGTAACATAATTGAGATCTTTTGTTTAAAAAGGTGTAAAAGTAAGGGGTGGTCCACCATACCAAATGCCTGTTCTTTAGATCAAAAAATACGACTTCATTTACCATTTTTCTATCAAATAATGTTGGGGAAACAACGAAAAAAAAAGAGAGCCAAATAAAAAATAGTCAAAGCACAGCTGATTTGTTCAATCAAGAAGAGCAGTAACAATAGAATGGAGAGATCTAAATCCAGATTGCAGGGGCGTAGCTAGGGCATTTTGGCAAGCACACACGTGACAGGTCAGCAAGCTCCTAAAATATTCCCACACCAATTTCTTTTTCAATTTCTTTGTACTATGTATCTCATAAAATGACAGCACTTCTAAGTCTTTGAGCAGTGACACAATCTCCATACAGTTAGCATGAGCCAAATTAAGAGGAATTTCCGCTCAACCAATCAGAGACAACCGTTCGGGCACGCTTGTAATGAACAAGGTATTCAAGTCAAAAAGAAACATTTAGGTTGCCCCTAACAACATCGTAGTTTTCACGACAAAACCAAAGTCTCAAAATTTTTTCGTTTCTCGCTCAACTGAAAACCGTATTAATGTTTTTGTGTCTCATCGAAGCAAAATAAACCTACTAGGCCATTTTAAAGATATTCAATGCACTTAATTTATTACAGAAAGAGTAAATTTAAAACATTGGTGAATTCTCAACTACGCATGCGTATATACATTATTTATGCTATGCCCCTGGATTGATGATGGTTTATTAGATCATAAGTTATAAGATAAGAGGATGTGGATGGATGGATGGGTGGATGGAGGGATGTGTGGATGGATGGAGGGATGTGTGGATGGATGGATGGGTGGATGGATGGATGGATGGGTGGGTGGATGGATGGATGGGTGGGTGGATGGATGGAGGGATGTGTGGATGGATGGATGGATGGGTGGATGGATGGATGGATGGGTGGAAGGAGGGATGTGTGGATGGATGGATGGATGGGTGGATGGATGGATGGATGGGTGGATGGAGGGATGTGTGGATGGATGGATGTGTGGATGAATGGATGGATGGGTGGATGGATGGGTGGATGGATGGGTGGATGGGTGGATGGGTGGATGGATGAGTAGGCGCTGGTTTGAGAGAGTCCAATATAATTTCGAGATTTTTTATCTCCTGATCATTAGATTGACAGGGTCATGATGGTTTTGGACTCTCAGTTAACTCACACACTCCTGACAACAAGACCAAGTACTAGCCTCCCCACTGGGGATTGAGCTCATGATTATGAGTTAAACTCTGAGTTGATAAGTTAAGTTCAGTGTTTCAATATTAATTAAGTAAATTAAGCATTTTGATAAGAAGAGGTATTTTGTAGCTTTTTATGATAAAGTTTAGCGATCAAATGTTACTAAAAGACATAACACGACGTTTCAAGGTTAAATGAACATCATTATCAAGTGATAAAAACTAAGAAAACGTTAACTTATATACATGAATAATAATGAGTATAAAAAGGTGTGAAAACGAAGAACTATGTAATTTAAATATTGTACAATAAAATGACGAAGAAAGAAAAATAACTAATAAAATACTTTAGCCAGAATAGAGTCACGTTGAATATTTAAGCTGGGTTTCAGTTTGTTAATAAATAACATTTCATTAATTAAACAGTCCCATTAAACAGAAACCAGGTTGTAATGGCGTAGAATCCTATCTTTAATTTCTGACACCATGTAAAAGTATATGGAACCAAGGATGGCTTGGAAAACTATGTTTTATTCAAGGACACTGAATCATATTTGTACAAGACGCCATGTGCTCGGAACGACTATTGCACATGCGCGGTTACAATTTATGCAAAATACATAACAGTATGATTTGTTTACATCTGCCCCTCAAGTTAAGGGTAATACATAAAATCAATGAAAGTTATGACCTAAGGAATAAGTATAAAACAAAACTCAAACTAAGTGTTCTGAACAATGGGCCGTGTTTATCCTTGCAAATTCACAGTGTAGATACTGTCTATTTTATCCATTAATTGTCCATGTGAGTGTTCATAGTCCATGCAAACAATAGTTCACAAGTGGAGCCTCTGAGGTGGCTTAACCGTGCATCCACTCCTTGTCTGTACCCAAGACTTGTTCGCACCTGAAGGGGTCCTTGGTGTGGGTAGCAAGGGAATGGAAGGTTGTGGCGTAGCCTTTACCAGTGTCTCTGTTGGACCAGGTGTACTCGCTTGTGGGTAAGGCTGGGCACAGGGTTTCAGCTGAACTCGATTGCACTTGATAGCCTTGTTGAGGTCTCGGGGATCCAAGTACATGCAGATTGAACTTTTTGCCTTTGGAGTCTATGCTGTTAAGCTAATCCATGGGATGTATTCATCTTTGACTTTCTCAAGAATCCCCAGTCCCACCAGACGGGCAGGTTTATCCTTGTACACTGGATATAAGTAGACTGGTACTTGCCTTGGAGAGTGTTGGACGTCTGGAGTGACATCTGGGTCTATCACAATGTGATACTCTGGGCCAGGGAAGCATCCAACACCTGTAAAGACATCTTGATATTCCTTTAGCAAGTATTCCTTTGTAAGGAAGAAGGGTTGCTGTTTGTTTTGTGCATTATTGGTGCCTCTCTACTATCAGCTTTCACTGACCAGTTCAATTTCAGTAAGTTTAGGCTTTGTGCTGTCATGTTTCCTATAATAGCTGGCCCGTTTACATCTTCTACTTCTACAGTAACCAATTGGGGTTTTTGACTGTTGGGTCCTTGATTATACACATCACATGACCCTACTGTGGGGATGTCGGTTCCCCCGTATGCCGTTAGCTTCACCATTGACTTTTTGAGACTTGGTTGTGAGGGGTGTAAACTTGTTGTATACAGATTTAGGGAGGATGTTGGTTTCAGCCCCTGAGTCAATTTTGCACTCAACATTAGTTTGCTTCCCCTTTACATTGGCTGATAACTTGATTTCTAGCAGGGCTTTCTGTTTGCATGCCACTAAATTGACATTGCTACTGTTGATGGGTGCAACTGTGATGGGTCCCAGGAATAAATTATCACTTATTGCATGTGTAGTGTCTAATGGCTCAGCAGCTACTTCGTTGACTCTCCTCTTCTGGTCACTCGGATAATTTATAGCTTCTTTGATCAGAATCCGTATCATTGAAATTAATTCCTGCTTGATATTGTACAGTTCCCATGTTGACATGAGCTTGTTCAAGTGGGGTTTTACCACATTTTCGAGCCCTGTCCAGTAGGATTTGAGTAGATTCCTCTCTCACCTGAAAAGTATAGCAAGTATTTACACAGTATTGCCTCCTCTATCTTGACCAGCGGCCCAGTAACCAACAGCTCACACTGCTGTTTCCAGAGTTTAAACCTACTGTAGAGTCCTTCGTCGGAACTCCAATCCATTGTAGGGCCTTTTAGTACCGACTAATTGGCAGCCAAATTTGTCGACTTGTGACTCGACTCTCTTCACTTACACCAGTGAAAAGCTTGTAGAAACCAGGTCGTAATTGTAATCATATTTGATCGTACAATTAAGATGCCATGTGCTCGGTTGCGCATACGCGGTTATGGTTATGCAAAATACTTACGGGTGAAAAGATCGAAAAACTTTTACTGACGTTTCGGGCGCTATAGTAGTCTTTCGTGGGAGTGTCCATGAAAGAGAGGAAATAGTTCTTCGTTTTCATACCTTTTTATACGCATTATTATTCATATATATAAATTAAAGTTTTCTAAGTTTTTAGCTCATGAAGAGCTATTGGAGTGGCTAGATTTCGCATTTTTCGGATGACGCTTCTCAGCCAATCGTTTTGGGTAATTTCCGTAACCATGGAATCCATTGTATTCGCCCAGTGACGTCACTGGAAGAATCCACAAACGTTGTTTGTAGAGGAAGCCATTTTTGGATTTTCAATCACTTCATAATCACATGTAATCAGCAATATATGTTGAGTATTCTTAGTTTATACTTTATGCTCTTTTTATTGGACCTTGAGATATGAGATTGTGGTATTTATCATTACGTTGGAAAAGAATCCGAAAACAGCCTGGTTTGTCATATATTGGATCGATTAGACTCGGTCCAGGTAATCTCAATTGTAGAAAAATTTCGTAACCAGAAATCCGAAAAGAAATAGGATTCTAGCCAATTTTTAATAGATTTTTTTCATATATAGTGTACTTCTTTCTAACCCAAAGCAAAAATTTTATTCGAAAATGAGGTTTAGGCCTTCATTTGCTTATTTCCCATACATTTTCTATAAAAAAGCCTGACAAAGCAAGATTCTAATCAGGGTTCGCACAGACCTTGAAAAGTTCTTAAAAATGCATTTGGTACTTGAAAACTCCTTGAATTCTAAAATTTTTATTTTTGTCCTAGAAAAGTCCTGGAATGTTTCTTTTGACTCCTTGAATAATTCATTTTTATTTCTTGGGTACTATCTAAAATATATTTTTTTCATCTTTAGAAAGAGGAAAATCTAGGTTAAAATTACAAAAATAATTAAAATAATACATAAAACAGTAATTTTCGGTCGTTTTGCGGGTTTTTTGCGGTATTGTGGGTAATTTTCAAGATGGCGTAGGGCTCCTTCAAATTTGGTAATTCAGCTAGCCCCCTATCCAATGCTAATTCCAAGTAAACAGAGAGAAGTATTCGAGAGGTAGAGTGCTCACACTAAATCCGTGAAACAAATACTAATTTTTAGCACTAAATAGTGATAATTAAACAATAGAAAACAAAGGATTCTGTATAAAAATAGTACTAATTAGTACTATTTAATGTTCACGGTTTTAGTGCGTGCACTCTACTGCATGTTTAAATACGGTTTCTATTTCGCTTCACTGGTTCTTTTCTGTCCTTGTAGTCCTTGAAAATGACCATTAAGTCCTTGAAAAGTCCTTGAAAAGTCCAGAATTTTTTTCTTAGATTACTATTCGAACCATGCTAATACAATTGCAACAAAACATCTTTGTATAATTAAAAATACCGCTTCAAACGAGGCATTTTATCATAGTACATCAGTTTCTAGTCAGCGTCACATCCGGAATTTTCTTCGTAAATATTTACGAAGAAAATTCCAGATGTGACGCAGGCTAATCAGTTTCTAACTGTTTAAAAAAGGTTTTGAGTGTAAGCCCAAAACGAAAATTGGGATCAAAACTCATACGAAAGTGTAGTTTTTGGCGCTTTTTGCACAAAGCATAACTCCGACTATCACCTTACTCGGGTCACAATACCCTCAATGAAATGAGTACCAAGTGTCATTTGTTATCTCTTAAAGTTCATTGGTACTCAAAAAGCTTCAGAGCTTACCTGGGTTTACCTTTGATTATCACTTGATAATGAGTTCAGTTTACGTCGAAACGTCGTGTTATGTCCTTTAGTAAAATTCTATCGCTAAACTTTATCATAAAAATTAAGCACTAGAGTATTGAATCGGCGAACCAAGTAAAATATTTCAACCAACTAATAAATAATAATGCTAAAACCATATATACAGGGTTATTATAGAAATTAAAGAATTAGAAACTTTGACTCAGTATAACTGGATTCTGGAAACGAAAAGCAACTTCTTGGGACTTTTCATTTAAAATTTGCTATAATCAGAGAGGTTTCTAGTTGATAATAAGTTCACGTTGTAACGTCGTGTTATGTCCTTTAGAAAAATTTTATCGCTAAACTTTATTCATAAAAATTAAGCACTAGAGTATTGAATCGGTGAACCAAGTAAAATACTTCAACGAACTAATAAATAATGATGCTAAAACCATATATACAGGTTAAGAGATTATAGAAATTAAAGAATTAGAAGCTTTGATGAAGGCTCGATAGGGACTCAATACACTCTAAAAGTTTGATTTCTTAAATTAAGAAGAAAACTCTTATTTTAAGGTCCCCAGATAAGAAGTAAGAAGCTCTTATTTCAAATTCTGGAATTTATCAAAATGAGGAATGTAAAACTCTCAATACAAGAGAATTAAATATCTAAGTTTAATATATCGATTCTCTTATATTAAGAAATCAATCATCTTAGAAATCATCAAAGAAATCGTCAGAGAAACTTTTAAGGATACACCCATTAATGTAACAGTGGAGGGGCACAAACATCTTGGTGCAGTTCTTGGTTCCAGATCGTTTCTAAACGAGTACGTCACGGAAAAGATTGACAACTGGGTGAACGAGATCACCAAATTAGCAGAATTTGCTCTATCACAGCCACAGGCCTGTTACGCTGCCTACACGTTTGGCTTAAAACATCGCTGGACGTACTTTCTTCGCACACTTCCAGATATCTCAGACCTACTGAAACCTTTAGAAGCTGCCATCTCCGACGTGTTTATACCCGCCATGACACAAAAAGATTGTGATGAAGATGATCGCAAGATTTTATCGCTACCGACACGATATGGAGGTATCGGTATTACTAACCCGTGTATTGACGCAAAGTATGAATTCTCATCGTCAGTCAAAGTAAGTGCCCCACTTGTGGAGAAGATTATCTCCCAGTCTCACGAGTTGCCAGATGAAATTGAAGTGAAAACAGCAAAGCAGAAATGTCACACTGAGAAAGAAAAAGCATCCAAAGATGCGTTTGAAAGCCTGAAGGAAAGTCTACCAAAGATTACAGCCAGATCCTTGGACTTAGCCGCAGAGAAAGGAGCATCAACCTGGTTAACTGTAATTCCTCTTAAGGAAATGGGATTCGACTTGAACAAGAGAGAATTTAGAGACGCTTTACGTCTCCGTTATAATTGGTCTTTCAGAGACATTCCATCAAAGTGTGTATGTGGTGAAGATTTCTCGGTCGATCACGCAATGATATGTAAACGTGGTGGATTCGTAATTCAACGTCACAACGAATTACGCAATCTGGAGGCTGAGCTTCTTAGCACAGTATGCAACGACGTAGAGATTGAGCCCTTGTTACAATCAATCTCAGATGAGAAACTAAGCAAAGGAGCAAACAAAGCTGCAGACGCAAGACTTGACATCCATGCACGAGGTTTCTGGGAGAAGCAACGTTCTGCCTTTTTTGACGTAAGGGTTTGTCACCCAAATGCAGATACGTACAAAGATCTAGATCTACCCAAAATCTACAAGCTACATGAAAATGACAAGAAGCGGAAATACACCGAAAGAGTAAACGAAATCGAACATGGAACATTTACTCCCCTTGTCTTTTGTACAACAGGAGGTATGAGTAAAGAATGCAAAACATATCACAGCAGGCTTGCTGAACTGATAGCCCGAAAGAAAGGTGAAGAGTACCACAAAACAATGGCATGGATTAGGGCCAAGACTTGTTTCTCTCTGTTAAGATCTGCACTTGTATGTCTACGAGGCTCAAGGACTATAAAAAGAACTTATAATGATATAAACAACATAGACTTAGACATTCAGGTTGCTGAAAGCGCCATTTTATAAATTTAGATTTTTAGCTTATTAACGTAGATTTTTAGATAAAGATACATAGTTAGATATTTAATATATATTTCAATTTTCCTTATTAGTCAGTTTTTCATCTTATAATTCCTTCTTCTTTGTAAGTATTATATATTAACATATTCATATTTAAATAATGGACAAATTCTATTCGTTTTTTACAATCTTGAAAAAATGTATAAATATTTAAAATTTATTAATTATTGATTAGAGATTATTGTTATTATTAATTATTGATTAAAGACTATATATCCTTATCATCTTAATATTAGAAGATTAGGTATCTCAATTGTAGATATCTATTCTCTGGTATTGAGAAATGTAGCATCTCAATATTAGAAGATTAGGTATCTCAATTGTAGATATCTTTTCTCTGGTATTGAGAAATGTAGCATCTTGATATTAGAAGATTAGGTATCTCAATTGTAGATATCTATTCTCTGGTATTGAGAAATGTAGCATCTTGATATAAGAAGATTAGGTATCTCAATCGTAGATATCTATTCTCTGGTATTGAGAAATGTAGCATCTTGATATAAGAAGATTAGGTATCTCAATTGCAGATATTGAGAAGCATTAGGGTTCTCAGAATAAGAATAGTTGTTATTGAGAACCTTGGCACTCTCAAGATAAGAATCAAGTTAAACTCTAAGAGAAAACCATCTCTTATTTCTAGCTTTTATCCATTTTGTAATAAGATTTTGCAATGATACTAAGAACAAAATCTTCTTATTTCAAGAATATAGTTACTTAATTCTAGAGCCTGGTCAAATTCCAGCTTTTAGCAGCAGTGTTGGTAACGTTACCTTGCATATAGGGGCGCCTTGCATATAGGGGCGCCTTGCATATAGGGGCACTTTCCATAAAAGGCCATCGGTTGAATGATATATGATATGAATTGTATACTGCTGCAAACTAAAACATAGAATATATCGAATAAGGTTGTGCATGTGAATGTAAAAGATTGAAAAAATCAAACTAAAACATGTACGATTTACAAGAGTCTATCCGTGTTTTGAGACCGGTTTTAGCGAGAGTGTTTAGCGATCACTGCCTGAATTAAAAGCACGTTAAATCTCGCAACAATCACGTATTCATGCAGGGGTTTATAAACATCTATTGACTACTAGTGCTGGTTGTATTACATGATTCATTTACAAGGATCTCTTTTATCAAATATAAGCCGAAAGCGCCATTACAGACATAAACTTCATAAACCAGTCACGTAAATATATCAGAGAAATGTTGAAAACCAAATTCGAAAAATTAACTTTACTGCCATGAAACAAACACCGTAGTGATCTACAGGATTAAGTGGTATCAATGTAAAAGTTTCAAGAGAAATTGATTCATTATTGTAATCTAGGGGCGCCTACTTACGTTACCTTGCATATAGGGGCGCCTACTTACGTTACCTTGAATATAGGGGCGCCTACTTACGTTACCTTGCATATAGGGGCGCCTACTTACGTTACCTTGCATATAGGGGCGCCTGCTAACGTTACCTTGCATATAGGGGCGCCTACTTACGTTAACTTGCATATAGGGGCGCCTACTTACGGTAACTTGCATATAGGGGCGCGTACGTAAGATAACTTGCATATAGGGGCGCCTACTTACGTTACCTTGCATATAGGGGCGCCTACTTACGTTACCTTGCATATAGGGGCGCCTACTTACGTTACCTTGCATATAGGGGCGCCTACTTACGTTACCTTGCATATAGGGGCGCCTACTTACGTTACCTTGCATATAGGGGCGCCTACTTACGTTACCTTGCATATAGGGGCGCCTGCTAACGTTACCTTGCATATAGGGGCGCCTACTTACGTTACCTTGCATATAGGGGCGCCTACTTACGTTACCTTGCATATAGGGGCGCCTTACTTACATTAATTTTTTGTTGTAAGACTACCTTTCTTTTTTTTTTCCATTTGTGATCAAAAATACAAAAAGAATTTATTGTTCCGCAAAAGAATAACAAAGACGACTATAAATGACAAATAAATCTAATGATATACATGGCTGCTGGTCCCCTCTCACACACGAGATATTAATCTGAATATATTCAGAAGGGTATCATCAGGTACCACCTGACTCATTGTCGCCAGCGTTTAGTATTCATACAACTTTTTTTTTTTTTTGTTTTTCCCAACATTTTTTCTTTTCTTGTTTTATCTTAAGGATTTCTTTCCATTAGAAATGCTTCTTGGTGATTTTCTGTGCAGGGGTTTACTCCCCTGATTCTTGGTGATTTTCTGTCCAGGGGTTTACTCCCCTGATTGAAATCAATGGTATATACTTACAACCATCCATCTTGATTTCTTCAAAATCTTGTACTAGTGTTCTTGAAACCCAAATCCTTCACTGGACGTACCAAGCAGCCAAATGACAGCATTGATTTTTTTCGTCAAAATAGGGTACCTAGCGTAGAATTCTAATTGGCTACGAGAGAGGACTGATTTCCGGAAAACAGCTTAATTTGCATACGGGTAGACAGAGAAGGAGATAGATCTAAGGTGTTATAATATTGATTCTTTTGTTGTTGTTGTTTTTTTGCTTTTTAGGTTTGACACTCATAGATTGATATACCGCCTCGTGCATCTAGGAAACGTTTACAAAAAACGGAACTTGTCGATGAGTTTCCGAGTTTTTGTTACTGCTATGAACAGGCGTTATTGAAATGCGCAGGTTGTTTTAGTTAATAGCTTTTTTTTTTTTCGATTTTTCCCCCGGTTGTCATGCGCATAAATAACTGGAGTTTTGCTTCCTCATCAACTATATGATCAGAATGTAGGGGGAAAATAGCGAGCAGGTAGCAGAATCAGGTCGGACAATATGGAGGCGGATAGTAAAAACAATAGATGTGAAAATTATTGTTTTCAAAAAACAAAACATTTTTTCCCCCTGGGTTGCGTAAAATGCCTTGTTTTTTTTAAAAAACTATGGTCTGCTCTACGAAATGGCAAATCTGTGCACTATCACACATAAATGGATTTGAATGACGTGTTCATAGATTCATGAATCATACGCTGGCACAGCATGCGCAGCTGAGGCTGTGACTTTAGGCTCTCCTTAGTTAGAAGTAATATTAATGAGCGGTTAAATAATATTTCTAAGAATCCGCATTTTTTTGCAATTCACATATTTTGTTTTTATTTTATTCCGGTTCGGTATCCTAAAAAAAACTTCCGTTCTGATTTGCTGTTTGAGCGGGCGGTATTTTTTTCAATATCTGCCCGCGCTCGTGGTCCGGTATTCTTTGCAGCTAAACAACAAAACAAAACGATAACAAAAACAAGTAAAAAAACACGGGGGAAAAATTATTTGGCATTGCGTTTTCAATTATTGGAATCAATAATTATGTAGTTAGTGACCGCAAAAAAAAGTACCTTTTTATCTGCTTTTCGAATTTCCTTTAAAGGACTAAACTTGAGAAAAGATAGGAAATTTCATCACATCCATTCAAAAAAAAAAACACTAAATAAAAAGGTACCTTTTCTAATCATTTGAATTTATTCTTACAATCTATGAAAAGTGTAGGATTATTGACGTTGTAAGAAAGAAAAAAATTTGTAAAAGCTGAATTTATTGTGATTTTTAAATTCTAAATTCAGAATTTTACAAGAAACTTGAGTAGAATAGCCACAATCTATCACTGATTTTGTTGTCAGTGCAATTTTAGATGGAGCCTATTAACTAAGTAAAAATCTTTTAATAGTGACGTTAGTAACGCAATGCTGTTTTCTCCTGTTACAAAACCGCATCTGTCTAGTTTTACTAATCGAGTGTCATTCCACTTCACTGGTTAAAAGATATACGAAAGCGGTACATTTTTATTAAAATAAACCATTTAAAAGGTGTACACGTTTGAATAAATTCGTACTGAAAAAAGTACTGAAAGAAAGATACACAAAAAATGTTCTAAAGTGCCCCCTCCCAAATAACGGTACAAGCTCCAGATACCAGCACATTGGGCAACCCATACACGTTCCAGAAGTGTATGGTTTGTTTAAGAATTAAACAGGGGCGTGCGGTATTAGCGTGAAATCGCGTTCCTTTTTTAATTTCAATATGAATTTATTTCGAATCTTTTTGAAATTTGCTTTGAACGCGGAATATTACTTCTCATGAACCATTTTTTAATTATCGTGAGCTGTACGGAGAATGAGCTCGGCTGATAATATACATGAAGCTGTCATGAAGTGGCTTATCGTGAATAAAAATCATAATTTCTGATGAACAATATTTAAAATGACACTATGAGCTCCAATATTTTGTTTATTTTTATTTTTTCGTCTTTGGTTAAAAAATGTAAGTCAATAACAGTCACATTGGGATAAAAGAATATGCACATATCATTTTTGTAACCATCAAGATCGCTGCCTTTTCAGCGTATGGTAGACTAGTGTTGCCACTTGACTTGGTAAAAGGTATTCTGGAGTAGGCTTCACATGAGGGCAATTTCCATTTCATCTACTACATATCAAGCTGAAAAACAACGGATTTATGCCGTTATCAATGTATTGAACAGTGTTAACATATTAACTATCTTGTCAAACCAGGTTGTTTAATATTATACGTTTATTATCATACTATTATACAATTACTGATCATGATATCAACCCCGTGTTATAAAACGGTCGAGTACTTGAACATTTACGATAAAGATGTATAATAAAAATAGATTACATTATATATACTATATTTTATAATATGGATTATTATCATCGATTGTAAAGCGCCTAGAACAATTATTGATATAGACGCTATACAAATAAAGCTTATTACTATGATATTATTATTATAGATTATCATGATTAGATATTACAGCCGGATTATGTTACGAGTGAAAGCGAAAATACAGCTAGCTTCACAAGTAAAATTGTCTGGCTGTAAGCAGTGTTGATAAATTATTCATTGTACGCGACGAAATAAATGAGAAAGAGTGCATGAATAACAACGATTTTTATTGCACACAAGCAGACTTGAAAGTTAGGACCTCAAGGAGATCAACAAAAACAAACTTACTCAAAAGAATAAAAAAAAATAAGGCGTTAAGAACATTCGTGTATTATCACTCTGTAATTCCTCTATGAAAATGTTCGTAAAACACGGGAAATGAGTGTGTGGTATGGTATATGCAAGGTAACGTAAGTAGGCGCCCCTATATGCAAGGTAACGTAAGTAGGCGCCCCTATATGCAAGGTAACGTAAGTAGGCGCCCCTATATGCAAGGTAACGTAAGTAGGCGCCCCTATATGCAAGGTAACGTTAGCAGGCGCCCCTATATGCAAGGTAACGTAAGTAGGCGCCCCTATATGCAAGGTAACGTAAGTAGGCGCCCCTATATGCAAGGTAACGTAAGTAGGCGCCCCTATATGCAAGGTAACGTAAGTAGGCGCCCCTATATGCAAGGTAACGTAAGTAGGCGCCCCTATATGCAAGGTAACGTAAGTAGGCGCCCCTATATGCAAGGTAACGTAAGTAGGCGCCCCTATATGCAAGGTAACGTAAGTAGGCGCCCCTATATGCAAGGTAACGTAAGTAGGCGCCCCTATATGCAAGGTAACGTTAGCAGGCGCCCCTATATGCAAGGTAACGTAAGTAGGCGCCCCTATATGCAAGGTAACGTAAGTAGGCGCCCCTATATACAAGGTAACGTAAGTAGGCGCCCCTATATGCAAGGTAACGTAAGTAGGCGCCCCTAGATTACAATAATGAATCAATTTCTCTTGAAACTTTTACATTGATACCACTTAATCCTGTAGATCACTACGGTGTTTGTTTCATGGCAGTAAAGTTAATTTTTCGAATTTGGTTTTCAACATTTCTCTGATATATTTACGTGACTGGTTTATGAAGTTTATGTCTGTAATGGCGCTTTCGGCTTATATTTGATAAAAGAGATCCTTGTAAATGAATCATGTAATACAACCAGCACTAGTAGTCAATAGATGTTTATAAACCCCTGCATGAATACGTGATTGTTGCGAGATTTAACGTGCTTTTAATTCAGGCAGTGATCGCTAAACACTCTCGCTAAAACCGGTCTCAAAACACGGATAGACTCTTGTAAATCGTACATGTTTTAGTTTGATTTTTTCAATCTTTTACATTCACATGCACAACCTTATTCGATATATTCTATGTTTTAGTTTGCAGCAGTATACAATTCATATCATATATCATTCAACCGATGGCCTTTTATGGAAAGTGCCCCTATATGCAAGGCGCCCCTATATGCAAGGTAACGTTACCAACCCCCCTCGCTTTTAGGGTGATATAAAAGCCGCACTCGGTAATAGGCTCTTCAGATAAAATTTGCGATAATAAGAGAGGTTTCTAGGCTGTCTGGGCTGAATTTACGTAAAAGTAATATATAATATCATTTTTACCCACCTTTTTTCACATTCTAGTACTTTTAAGGGGCTATTTTATCGGTTATACGAAGATGAGTTCCCTACTTCCGCCGTCTCTGACAAACTTCTTCCAGCACCTAGGCATTTTGTCTGCGCATGCGTGCAAAAGTAAACCGCTGAATTGAGCCTGCAGAGATTGCCCAAAAGGGCGGAACATTTTCTGTCTAACAGGGCTTGTTTACTAGTTCTCTGTGTCTTTTGGAGATTATTTAAAACGCTATCGAATGGATATTTTATTGCCTTATGAAAAAGCTTGTCGCTAAGTTGCTATTTTACTCTTTATTTTAATAAAATCAAGAAGAAATTTCAACGTTGGGAACGAGAGATTAGTGTTGAAAGGCGCTAAAATAGATAGAGGTAAGGGAGGTAAGTCGGTTAATTCTTTCTTAGTGACAAGATTGATGGTTTATTCCTAAATTAAATTATCCTATAATCACCGCGTTGGGGTAGAGTCGTAAATAATTATTATTTCACTGTACAAGTACTGTACTTGTTTTCATCTTGCAAGCATACTTGAAAGTGGTTGCAATCATAGAAAATTCTCTGACTGGTAAAATTTCCTTTTTTACCGGCATATCGAATTCACGGAATCAACGGAATCAACGGAATCTCTTTGAAACATATGGAAGTCAAACATCATTAAAATAAAGACAAATCAAATTAAAAGAAAAAGTTAAGAACTTCGTGCTCGGTCGTCCTCTAAGAAAAAAATTATATAAAACAACTCGATCGGAAACCCTATTATTAATATTATTATGATTTATCTACATAGAATGATTACCCAGGAAACAATGACATGTCAAAAACATAACTTTAGTCCAAATCATAGCTAACCTTGAAAGAATCTGTTCATGGATCCAGCAAAACATTGCACATTTTTCCATCGTTTTATGACAAGTTGGACGCCATTTTGTAAGCACAGGTAGCCCAATTTTCAAACACAGGAAGCCCATAGACATAAAGAAGAATTTCAAAGAGATTCCGTTGATTCCGTTGATTCCGTTGATTCCGTTGATTCCGTGAATTCGATATGCCGCTTTTTTTTACTCATGTTTCATGGTTAGACTGACTTAATATATAAGAGAAAGAAAAGGCCCAATAAAGTATATATGCACTTGCCGTAAATCCTCTATTGAGCATCCCCTCTTGAATAAACCCCCCCTTTTGTAATAAGTACCCCCCTTCCTAAAGGAAGAAATTTTTAAAGCCAAACCTTCCCAATTAAAGAAACATGTATACTGATTAAATGTGATTTATTAAGTCTTGATAGTTCACCAACATGTTAAATCACACTAATTTGGTCCTTATTTTCGGTTACATGACCTTCCCATTTCTGTTTTTCCCACTCTGCACTCTAGTTCCTTGTGAATTTAACAAATCGAAGTCAGGTTTCTATGGGTCTGTACTGTAATCGAACATGATGAAATGACGAACCTGACAGCTTAGAACCTACTGCATTTGGGCTAAATCAATACTTAGACCCCCCTCTCCAATGATCCAATAAGCCCCCATCAAACTACCTGAAATAAATAAGCCCCCCCTCCCAGCTTAATTTAATAGAGGATTTACATATGAAGTAAAAGAAATCTTTAGTTTTGTTCATTTCATAACCATGATCATGAACAACCTGTGCTGAAAATTAACAGAACAGTATATAATCAAATTAATTGTATCACCATCCACGAAAAAAGTCATGAGATACCCATCTAAATTAATCCTAATGATGCTGTCATCCCAAGATTAAAAAATAAATTTGGTCAGACCTTGTCAGTTGTGGACATTTATATATTAGACTTAAAATGATAGTATATTGCAGCCTCATTTACTATAGTGATTGTCATAGGATTGGACCAGTACATCGATACAACAGTGCAGCTTGTCGGTTTGATTAAATTTTAATTTTAATTTAGTCTTTACAATGAAAATATAGAAAGGAACAATTCAAAACAACATCCACTCCTTGTAGTTTGAAAAGTAATTCATTCCTATCCATACAGAATACAGCGTCCTGACTTCACGCAAGCCACAGGCCTCCCACCATTAAGCAAAACTCGATAAACTCATGGTCTCATTTATAACGGTTTACTGAATGTCATTTATATTCCTTATAAATATTTCCCTTAATGTTCTTCTCTCTGATCAGTTGAGGGAATTTGCCGCTAACACAGAGACTGTTATAACTATGCTTCATGGGAGTTTCACGTCGTAGTTTCCTACGATTCTCTCCTGTTCTCTCAGCATCCCACGTGATAAGATCAGAATTTCCCAAACTAAAAACTGTTTTACATCTAGATTTTAGTTATTTTATGTTCTACATTGCAAGACTACCATGCGAGGCCTCTGCTCTCAGGGTATCAATTTGTCTCTCAGTTTGAAATGTGATGACGTCACTTCCTTATTTCCGGCCTAAGTAAGGCAGGGTGGCCGTTCAAATTTGTCCGCTTTTCGCAATATTTTTAGCCATTCTACAAACCCTCCCTTAATTTCAATGTTAAGAATATTGCAGATCTCTATAAGCTGTAGTGCCCAAAATTCTCCATAGCTCTAGCTGCATTTTTAAATTAAAATCAAAATTTATTTTTAACGCCAGCCGAAACGATATTCCTTCTCCTCCCCTCTCGTTAGATTTGCACGATTATTTTCTGGTCGACCCTACAATCCCGAACCCAGAGCCCACGTTCCTTTAGTCACCATCCGATAAAGCTCTCGTTTCTCGCTGCTGACCAAGAGGGACGTGGGCTCTGGACACGATATTGGTTGATACGGTTAGTGGGATTCCTTGATAAGATAAAGATAAATTCAAGTGGCATTTTATTCGTCTTTCATTGATTTTCTTATATCTTTTTCAATTAATATACCTCTTTCAAGTCGTCTGGGTTTTTTAGTTCCGTTAATAGACGTGTCTGCATGCCAGTACGTATGTTGGTCTCTTTAAGGCTGGTCCGTCGCTGGGTCCCTTGTCCCAAGTCAGTTCATCGTTTTGATGACAAAACATCAACAGTATAGTCATAACATTTATTTATCGAATTCATTAAAATTCGATTACAATCTATTTTATCTTATAAGCTGGTGGGCTTATTATGTCAGTCCCAAAGAACCGGTTAACCCTTATCATATACGTACGCTAGTGAGAAATTTGATGAGACTTCTATGAGACAAGTATAAAATGTATAAGATAAAAGCTAAGTAAGATCCGAGTGTTGTTTATCTAAAATCTAAGAACAAGTACAATTGCTACTTCTATTTTAAAAATATTTAGTGCGCGGATCACCTCAATCTTACGTTTTTTTCTAGGGTCAGTCGCAAGATTCTTGATGGTGAGACACAAACCTTCAAATTTTACCGATACAGTAAAAACCCGCATAAAAGAAAAAGTGGGTTAAGAACACCCAGCCTGAATTTGGGCGTTTTAAGTACCATGTAAATAAGAACACAATCAGCCTGAAATATTAAAAAGTGTTCTTAAAAAAATAAAAACACCTTCAGGCTGATTTTTCAGTAAACACCCGTTAAATAAGAACAAAATCAGCCTCAACTCCAAAAATGGGTGTTCTTTTATGCGGGTTTTTACTGTACCTTGAATCAACCTCTGGGCTGATCTATGTCAGGGTATAGCTAACTCACAAACAGAACCTTGAAACAACCTCTGGACTGATCAAAGAATACAGAAAGGCGTCCGCTGAAACAAAGGCACATGGGCGCACCTTAGTTAAATCTTACGTAATTATAAATGACGTCATTTGAAAACGTTACCTAACATCTAATTACCGCGACCTAACATCTATTTCACCCCGGCCTGCTCTCAGTCTGACCTCTAGCTCAGCTGGTAGAGCATCGGTAGTACAATTCCGAAGGTCGTGGGTTCGAATCCCAGCGAGGTCGGAAATTAATTTTTCCGAATTTAATTCCAAGGGCTTTCGCCCGGATTAACCTCGTTCCCAAGCACTACAACTTACCTATATTATCTTCTACTAATATAGGTTGGCGTACGATGACGCAATTTTTATTGGTTGATATTGGTTGATTGTTATTTAAATTGCTAACTAGAAATCTATTGGCCACCCAACAAAGCAAAGTGAAAAATCCTATTGTTAAAATGGTTGGCACATTTACACCACGATGGCAGTGTTCATAAACAATACGTTCACTTATAAGTTATTATAAGTTATATAAGTTATAACTTATAAGTTGGACGGTGTAAATGTGTTATCAAACTTTGACACACAAAATAAGTTTGTAGGGTGATACTAGATGATCACCCTTAACTGAAATACTTCTACATATGTACTTGGCTATATTCTTGTAGTTTTCCTTCTAAAAACTCTTTTGCATCGTTTCTCTTAATTTCACCCAAAAGATGGCAAAGTGCATTGACAGTAAATGTCGGACGTTCACCAATTAACCATTCTTTGAGTAATATCTCAGTAGGGCTTGTCTTCTGGTTTGGTTTAAACTGAGAATAGATTTCGTGTTTTATTCCCCAAGAAGAGGCCAAATGCTTCCAGTTTTTTAAACCAACAACTTCGTTGTTTAGTTCCAGACACAATTTCCACATTATTTCACTATCAGGAGGGATGACATCTTTAATGGATCGACAATCGTCTTCTGAAAAGAAAGAGATAAACAACAGTAAATATAGAAACACTTCACTTGGCGAAATGTTTTCTATTTTGTAATAGGGATTTTGAATTTCGGATCAATAACATTTGAATATAGTACTGAATGAATGCTTATTTCAATTTAATTATTTAATTAGAAACCAATATCGTAATATGTGGAAAAGATTGCTATGCATTGAGTGGGATAAGAGAAAAGAAAGAAGGAGCAGAAAAAAAAAAAAAATAGGAAAAGAGATAAGAGAAATGAAAAGACAAAAGACCACTGATAGGAAAATTTAAGAGGAAAAGGAAGAAAAGGAAGGGAAACGAAAAAAGAGAAAAAGAAAATAAACACAACGAATGCATAAATTTTGAGAGGTTAAAAAAAGAATCGAATAAGAAAAAATGCGAAAGAAAATGGAAAGAAAATGGAAAGAAAATGAAGGAAGTGAAAGAAGAACTAAGAAAATGAAATGAAAACCTTACGTTCAGTGATTCCAGATTCTGAGAGAAGATTCAATATTGAACGTCTTTCTATTTTTTTAATGAGATCTCGGAACCGTGCTACTGTCAATTCCTCTGCTTCCATTGTTGGATACACGTAGTCCACCAAAAGACGTTCTGTGGGATTGCACCCTAATCCAATCTGTTTAACTTCGTCTCCCGGAATTCCAAGTGCAATGCCAAGAGTATCCCAGTTATCTGTTCTTGCTGTATCAAGCGTATTTGCAACTTGTTCGAACAGTTCTCCGTAGCGAATTAGTGCGTTCTTTACGATGAGGCATTCCCTTTCATTTTCTAAAAAATATCAAAAATGAATGATATAAAAATGGTCTCAAAATTTTAGGAATATCATGTCTAACAAAACTAAAACACAACTGTATAAGTCAATGAAAAATATAGAGCGGTTTACTTGAGAAAGGGTACTGACTTACAGCACGTACACGGTACGACATGCTGTAACATTGAAATGGCTTTTCATAGAGCGAATTTTATATTGGGAAACATGCGCTACTGACTCAAAAACCACGTACTCCGTACGGTATGCCGTAACATTGAAATGGCTTTCCAAAAGAATGGTTATCATATGAGTGGAAAACATACAGTACTGACTTACAGCACGTACACGGTACGACATGCCGTAAAACTAAAATGGCCTCTCATAAGAATGGTTATCATATGAGTGGAAAACATACAGTACTGACTTACAGCACGTACACGGTACGACAAGCTGTAACAATGAAATGGCTTCCTATTGTCCTCTAGTGAAGAAATAGAAAACGCGCGCGCGTGCTGTGTGCAGTTACAAAGCACGCGGGGGTTGGCAGGACACGAAAGAAGTGTTAAGATACCGGTATGGCTACAGCACGGCTACATTTTTTTAATTATTTCTCACTCATCGCAACGAAACTGCGTGGCATACATGTTATTTAGATGACGATATAATTTACCAGGTATATTATCTTTTATTTTATTGGCCACATCTTTTCTTGAGATCGCCTCTAATTTTCCCACCAGCTCATTAACTAAAAGAGTCGAAACCTCCTCCAACTGCATGAGATCTAATGTTGGACTGTGTTCGGTGGTGCTTTTGCACTTCGCTATGATTAACGGAGGGGCATTCAAGGAGTTTGCTAGGTCTTCGTAGTTCTTTATCACCAACGACCTTCTGTCAAGGTAGCGAGATAGGGTTCTAATATTCTCTGCGTCTTTTTCGAAAAAATCGCTCAAAAACATCGCTGCAAAGGAAATAGGCTTAATTTAGTATATAACTGTGAATCATCATCATCATCACCCTCATCACTATCACCACCATCCCCATCACCATCATCACCTTCATCATCACCAACATCATCACCATCATCATCATCACCATCATCACCATCATCACCACCATCACCATCATCACTATCATTACTATCCTCACCATCATTATCATCACCACCACCATCATCAGCGGCATTAGTTGGGCCATCATAAATATTAACATCATCAATATCATATGGCAAACTTTCTACTAAAGGGATAAATTTATATTGATGTTATTATTGAAGCTCCATTAATATTTATCAAGCTGTTTTGAAACTAACGTTGTTGCTCAACACCAAAAGGAATTCCATCAGGGTCATCACTGCTTCGATCACGACGAACATCTGTGGAGAGTTGTATAAGTAATGTTAGTTTCGAATGGCAAATGCAAAACAGAATCAAAGAGTGTTTCACATTTAGCAGTTCAGTGGCAGATCCAGAAACGTTAGAAGTAGTACTTCCTAAACGAGAGCGAGTGTTGGATCAGGGGCTCCAAACACCGAGAAACTAATGAAAGCACGAGGCCGTTTCGAGGTGTTTGCAACCCCTGATCCAACACGAAGCTCAAGTTTAAGAAATGGCTTCTCTGCTTCATAATAATTCATAAAAGAAAGGAAAATGCTCCCACGAGTAAATAGTAGGCGGGCTTTGTTTCTTTAGGGCACAATGCCTCTAATTGCATATTCCCAAACGTTTGGAATAAATATTTGGGTTGTTTTATTTATACAAAATCAACTTCTCAATTCCAATTCGATCATGGGCTTTCGGGTCTCCATTAAACTAGCTTTGCTAAACTGGATGCTCCTGGATAAATATTGATTCCGTTTGTTTTTTCGTGTCTTTTATATAAATTAGTTCTCAACCCAAAACTATCAACTATTTCAATGTTAGCTTAGTTAGTAAGGCTCTAGAATATCACGCCAGAGGTACCCGGTTCGAGTCACCGGACGTTAGTTACGAATTACACCGAATGTAAGGGAAATGATTAGGTAAGTAGGTAAGTAGGTAAATAAGCAAGTAAGACAGGTAAAAAAAGGAGAAGATATAACTAGCTAAAAACTAGTGTGAGCTCGGTCGGTGTTTCTAATGAAACAGTAATGATAAAAAGGTAAATTATACACCGTGAAAAGATGAAAAAACTTACTGACGTTTCGGACGCAAAAAAGGAGAAGGCAGTGAAGAATAAAAGAGAAAAAGAGAGTGAAGTGCAGTGGAAAGAATGGGAAATTACTTTCATGCTAATGAGATCCAAAGCCATGGGTTGAGATCACCGTTTGAGATCGGGGTATCCAAACCCATGCACGTGACCAAAAAGCGCGCTTCCGATTGGGCAATCAATTCATGTATTATTAATGAATTTGAGTATCTATTACAAAGGTTTTACCAGTAATGTTAGGAAAAGGGGTGTGGCTCATTAATGATAATACTGAGAAATTGGATTAAAAGCGGGTGTCTAGCCATCCCCTTTACCACCACTTGATCCACCCCTGCAGTTTATGCTATAACATATGCATATGAGCCAAGTATGGTATTATCTAATTAACTCTTAAATAAATAAAGAGGAGTTAATGAAGTAAGTGTCATAATATGTTATTCGTTTCGTGCGGTGCTGGAAACTATTGAAATCAAGACATGCACAAAAGAATATGAAATGATACCTGGTTGCTGATTGTGTCCTTCTTGAGGGTTGTCTGATGAGGAGGCTGGTGGTGGTTCTTCTTCTGGAGAGTTGGCTGATGTGGAGGCTGGTGGTGGTTCTCCTTCTGGAGAGTTGGCTGATGCGGAGGCTGGTGGTGGTTCTCCTTCTGGAGAGTTGGCTGATGAGGAGGCTGGTGGTGGTTCTCCTTCTGGAGAGTTGGCTGATGTGGAGGCTGGTGGTGGTTCTCCTTCTGGAGAGTTGGCTGATGTGGAGGCTGGTGGTGGTTCTCCTTCTGGAGAGTTGGCTGATGAGGAGGCTGGTGGTGGTTCTCCTTCTGGAGAGTTGGCTGATGAGGAGGCTGGTGGTGGTTCTCCTCCTGCAGGGTTGGCTGATGAGGAGGCTGGTGGTAGTTCTCCTCCTGGAGGGTTGGCTGATGAGGAGGCTGGTGGTAGTTCTCCTCCTGGAGGGTTGGCTGATGAGGAGGCTGGTGGTAGTTCTTCTTCTGGAGGGTTGGCTGATGAGGAGGCTGGTGGTGAGTCAACTAAAAAGATAAATTTACAATTGCTGGAGTACTGGTGCATCCAAAGGTATAACTCCTTTGTACAGAAATCCTTTTCATACATTTCTACCATTTTTGCACAATCGTTCACCACCCCTGAATCCCACATTGCTTCTAAATAGCGTAACCTATAAAAATAGAATATATATTTTTATTTCGTTCATTACCTTGACTATTTTCAAACAAGTAAATCTTAATTCTGCAGTTTCCCTCCACTTTTCTGTAGTATCCCACTATAGTTTTGTTATTTTCCAGAAGAAGTGGCCCAACCTCTTGCAGTTTATTAAAATCTGTTTCATTACAGTAATAACTCCCTGATTTGGTTTGGTGTATTTTGAAGGAAATGAACTTAAGAGGGTCATTCTCCATGCCTAATCCATAAAACCTCTTGCTGAAATCTAAAGTTTGATTGATTCCATACTCCTTGCTGTATTTATCCATAGACTTGCTTTTGTTTAGATCTTCTGAATCACAGCACAAGAACAAATGCCCATTAAATGTGAAAACCAATGGGTTGTTTTCCAGGTGACATGTTTTTAGTTTCTTGGACGACTTCTTCTCTGAAATCTCCTTATACTTAAGAACAGCCTTGGTCACATCTCCTTGGAACTGGCTCAAATGAAAAGGACTATAAAAAAGGTATTTTGGTTTTTGTGTATTAAATTTCTTCCTGTCGAAGAATGGCCTGTCTGGTTTGTCAATAAGATGATGAAGATTGTCATCATTTTTTATAAAGCATCCTGTGAATTCCAAATTTGAAGATTTCTTCTTCAAATTTCCATCAGGTTTTTCCAGAATTGTCAATTCAACAGTGGCAGTGCCTCCAGCAGCCGTATAAACTGTAGCATCTTTGTGGTTTTCTTGTTTAGACATGATATTGAACCGTTAGACATGAGTAAACAGTAGAGATTGCTGAAAATGAGCTGAATATCAAAAAGGAACATTTAATATATGCATGGGTAAAATTAATTAACTTAAAGATATGAAATCTCAGTCCGACTCCTGTTTATGACTCTCCTCGTTGAGTTTTTGCAATTTAATTTTTCATCATGAATATACGTCATTTCATCATGAAAAATAGCTAGAGTGACACTCAAGGAATCCAATACACTACTGTTATATGATATATACAAACCTTAACAAACTAAGCATGAAGAAATCTAATACACTAATGTCATATGATATGTACAATCTAAGCATGGGGCAATTAAATATTTTAAAATAAACCATTTAACAGTACCCAAATCAGTACAAAGTAAATCCAAATCCCCATAACCCGCCCCCCGCCCCGAACTTGTTCGTACAAGTACCAATCAATAATCCGCATTCATTATCTTGTACTGCTCCTAATATCTCAATGTTTAATGTATTGATATTCTAATTTCTTATACGGATCTCACTGAACTGTGGCAACATGTCAAACATTTGTCTCCCTACCACACCCTAATTTGTCTACTGTCACGCCTACTTTTGTTACATGTATTACAGTGAATACCTTACTGGCAATGTGCTAGATTCGAGACTATGACAAAAGTAGGCATGTCAGTGGACGAATTAGGGTGTGGTAGCGAGACAAATTTTTGGCATGTCGCCACAGTTCAGTGAGATCCGTAGTAATTTAATATTTTAAAGTACCAATTTATCCTAGCTCCCTTGTTTTGACGGACAAGATAAGTTCAGTGTTTGTGATTTATAAACTCAGTTTACTCCAGTAATCGGTGAACTAAGTACGAATATTTCAGCCAATGAAACTAATCTTTAGTAGAGTACAAATATCGCAGGAGCGAGTATCAATATCTTGCGATATTTGTACTCTAGGTCACTCTAGGTTTATATTTAATAAACCAGTTTTTGAGTCACGCCAGAAAAAAAAATCGTCTCGAAGCCATTTTTGGGAAAAAGCAAAATTCGTTTAATAATAAATAACTCATAACACATTTTAGGGTACAGTACGGTGGATATTTTTTGTCGTCTTCTTGGGGTACATGTTACGTCATAGCCGCCAGGATGGTTGAGTATGCAAAGCATTTCTCATTCTGTTGTGAGATAAACCAAGATGGCAGATGTTTCATTGTTATTTATATCTGAATGGATTTTTCGGTCAAGTGTTTGCACCCTACCGGGCTCGACAAAATACTGCATGCAAACTCGAAGAATCCACCTGTACTTTAACCTCAAATGTCTAATAAGATCTATACACTAAAAACAGATACACCTTCTTGCAAGAACGTTGTCATATGATATTAGAACATTAGTAATTTAGTGAGAAAGGAATACATTAAAAGACAAAAGAAAAAGTTCAGCTTCAGTGATCTTCTTTTGTTTTTTAATATAATTCCTATCCCACTAAATCACTAATGTTCTATTTTCGTATGACAACGTTCTTGCAAGTAGGTGTATACAATATAATGGAATATAGAAATGAAAGAATTAAAAACTTTGATGAGGATGAAACCAGTACTCGATATTAAACTCGACATCTCGATTCTTGGAATCTTGAATCAACCCCCTGTGACTTCGTGTAACTTCTCATATCCGAAATTTGCGATAATCAGAGAAGTTTCTTGTCTGTCTGGGCTGAATTTACGTAAAGCAAAGACATAATATCATTTTTACGCACCTCTTTGCATTTTCTAGTACTGTTATGGGGTTATTTTATCGGTTTACGACGGTTAGTTCTCTAATTCCGCCTTCTTTTCACTTCCAAGATACAGCGTCCTGACGTCACGCGAGCCACAGGCTTCCCATCATACTCTGTGTTCAACCACAGGAAGCCCATAATACAAGCTTTGAGAACTGAATGTAATTTTAACGAAAAAATAACAATAAAAGCCAATATTTACTCACATGAAGTGTTGTTTACGTCGCCCTTGTTCTTTAGTAGTGATTTCGAGCCATTTTAGCAATTTTTTTTTTAAATTTCCCTTCAAAAAATTTTTCTAGAAAGCTTGTATGGGCTTCCTGGGGTTGAACAAGAGAAACGTGGGCTTTGGGTACGAGTTGTAGACTACGCGGTCTACGCTGTCGGTACGGCCAAAGATGCCTCTGCCAAAATGTGACTACGTCACTTTCTCATCCAATCAATCAATCAATCAATCAATTTTTTATTGTTGTTATTAAATGCCATTAACAGATAAAATAGTGGTGACAACTAGTAGAACTAGCGTAGACTGCGTTGGTGTTTCTGAATAAAACAGTAGTAACTTGTAGAAAGCTTTGTGCAACTGACGTTTCGGACGTTAACGGTCCTTCGTCGGAGTAAGTGCAGGACTAACGAAGAAGGATTAACGTCCGAAACGTCAGTTTCACAAAGCTTTTCACGGGGATCTAATTTATCTACAAGTTCCTACAGATAAAATATATAAGTTATAAGAAGGGCCTAAGAAGGGAGAGGAGGTGTCCAAGTTTGTCCGCTTTTCGCAATAGTTTTAGCCATTCCCCTCCCCTGTAGTTGGATTTGCATAATGCCTGGTCGGTCCTGTTGGTAAGGTTTCTCTGCATAAGAAGGATACTTATTCAAGCCCTTTTAATATAATTTAATACCTATTTCAAGACTTCTGGGTTTTTTTAGTTCCGTTAATCAAATTTCCATCGTGTCTTTGAGTTTTTATATTAGAGTGACAGAACCCAATTATCATCGATTCAATACGGCTGGGTCCCTTGTCCCAAGTCAGTTCATCGTTTTGATGACAAAACATCAACAGTATAGTCATAACTATTATTTATTGAATTTATTTAAATTCTATTACAATCTGTTTTATCTTATAAGCTGGTGGGCTTATTATGTCAGTCCCAAAGAGCTGGTCAACCCTTATCATATGTACACTAGTGGGAAATTTGATGAGACTTCTATGAGACACGTATAAAATGTATAAGATAAAAGCTAAGTAAGATCCGAGTGTTGTTTATCTAAAATCTAAGAACAATTGCTACTTCTATTTTAAAAACATTTAGCGCGCAGTTCACCTCAATCTTACGTTTTTCTATAGTCACCAGTCGAAAGCTTCTTGATTAACAGTTCTGATCAAAGAATTATGGATACGCACGCCTTGTCCAGTAGAAGCGTGCGTTATAATGTAGCCGTATTATATTATATGCATTTTCACCATTGGCGGGAAGATTCAACCGTAAAACCTTATTTATCGAGATATACTTTCAAACAACCTATGGGCTGATCTAAGTCAGGACATGGCTAAATCACAGTTCAAACCCTGAAACAACCTCTGGGCAGATCTAAGTCAGGGCATGGCTAACTCACAGATCAAACCCTGAAACAACCTCTGGGCAGATCTAAGACAGGGGACGGCTAACTCATAGATTGAACTCTGAAACAACCTCTGAACTGATCTAAGGAAGGGCATGGCTAACTCACAGATCAAACCCTGAAACAACCTTTGGGCAGATCTAAGTTAGGGCATGGCTAACTTACAGACCCTGAGAACCCCGTAGCAAACTCTACTCCCCATGTGATGTAAAGGAGCATGAGATTGAGGCGAGTACACTACTGCTACACCACCCGCTTTCCTCCACCCTCGATTTACCACACAAGAGAACGTTGCAGTACGCCTAATTTATAAATGCCGAGGTTTCCTAAAATTTTGTCCAAATTCCTTCTCAATAACCTCTATTACATCATACCTTTTCATTTTCTCTAATTTCCCACACAATTCTCTTATAGTGAAATTATCCCCTCTCGCATAGCATGCCCACTCCAGTAAGATACTCGTTGGGCTCTGAGGACGGTCAGGTTCAAAGCTCTTATATGTGTTGTAATCGATTCCTAATTCAGAAGCCAAATGTCTCCAGTTTTTAAGAGCTGCAGAACTCTTATTCAGCATGTAGCAGATGGAGCACATTAGATCGCTGTGGAGTGGTACCACTTCCATCATCTTACCTGATGAAAGAAAAGACAGGGATACAACAAACAGTTGTTTTAACTGTTTAAAATTATTTTGGGTAAGACCTTTTTTTTCAGAAACTTTAACCCTGGTTAATCAAAGCGGTTAAAGTTGTTGCACTGCATGCACATGTACACTAGGGTTCTGGCATCACATACTTATGAAAATGGTTGCAAAAATACCCTCTCATTCCTTGCTTCTTGCTTTTTGTACTTTGTAACCACACTTACTTACTAAAATGAAATGAATTTTCTTCTAATATATACCAAAGCTTAGTGCTTATTAAAGAGCCTACCTGTTTCAGTGTCAGTAAAAAGATCTAAAACATCTACTCTCTTAATCTTTTCCATCTTTTCCTTAAATTGCTCAACAGTTAAACCAGGCATAGTTGAGTAAATATATTCAAACAAGGCTTCTACTGCATTTGGAGAATTCCCATTCCCAATTTCTTGTAGTATTTCTCTCTTTACTCCAAGCTTTAGTCCAAGATATTTCCAGTTTTTTAGTACTCTTGACTCTTTGTCCAGCTTTGTTGCCAGTTCTTCCAATACATTTAGATTGTTGGTTATTTTATCACTCACTTGGCAATCTCTCTGATGTGCTGTTGAGAAAGCATAAATATTGTTTATGATGAATATGGATGAGAAACAATATTCTGCAACAAGGACAAGCTTTTATAGAGTATATCCAAGTCAACGCCAACCAACTGGCTCAGTTGGCTGAGAATCAGACTTTCGTTTGGAAGGTTGTGGATTCAATCCTCGACTGTACCGACACTAGTTAAGGTCTTAAATTATTTGAATAGAAAGTGCAGGTTAGACTTTCAAGTGGCTTGTTTTTTTAAATAGCGCATTCCCAATCCCTCCATAAGGATGTATAGAAACTGTATATAACCTGGCAGCTAGCGACCACCCTCAGTGTCTATACCTCATAATAACCCCCTTCATGATCTCATCTCGTATGGAAAAGAAGACTGAGAGCAGTCCCTCTATAATTTCCCTTGTCTATCTGTCTGTCCGTGTTGATTGGCCAAGGAAGGTTGGTTACAAGGCAAAAGTCCCTGGGGGATGGGGCTGGGGAGGGAAGGATGAAAAGAAAATAGAGAATATTTTATATCTAATGGAAAAGGATGTTACTGTATATTAATCATAAAATCATTTCATGTCATAATTTATTACTTTTGATCATCAGATGATATTTATTTTGGTATTTAACTTGATCTTAATTTACCTGGAATAGCTTTCTCTATGACTTCAACAGCATCTTTTCTTTTCATTTCATTAAGAAATGCTATTACTTCATTAACAGTAAGGTTTTCTGTGTGTCTCCAGCTGTTTAAAGATTCAAACAGCAGTTCTGTTGGGCTTTCCATGGTTGTTCTTCTACACTGTGCTCTGATATTAGGAGGTGCATTAAGTTCACAAGCAAGGTTTTCCCAGTTTGCTAGGACAGAACTTCCTCGGTCAAGCTTCAGAGAAATTCTATCTTCCATTTCCTTCGACAAAATATCTGAAACTATACGTTCAATCAATTCAAATAAGAAGATATTAAAAATTAAAACTATACTCTATACTTTATGTGTATGAGAATATATATGAAATATATATTTGCACTGTGGTTGTAATGTATCAAATTGAGCTGATGCTCGCAGTGTATATGAAGCAACTTATACAGCTGCAAATTGAAAGACTCTGAAAAAATTCTGAGTCTTGAAAATTCTGAGTCTCTATACATTATCAGGAATAAAGAGTGACATACATGTAGGTGTAATACATAATCAATTTGTTTGCATTTTAAGGGTTCAATCTGTGATTTCTTCATGCCATGACTATGACCAGCCAAGAGGTTGTTTCATGTTACAGCATATCCCTGGGGGGGGGGGGGGGGGGGGGCACTCCCCTATATTTGCTATACGGGTATGTGCCGCCCTATAGGGTATGGTTTTTCGGCTTTTGGGTCTGGGGGAGGGTATCATTTTTTGACATTTTGTCTGGGATAGGGTATCATTTTTGTCTGGGATAGGGTTACGATTTGGCCGTTTTAGCCTGGGATAGGGTTAAGGATTTGGTCGTTTTTGTCTGGCGAAAAGGCTATGCTTTGTGACATAGGGATAGGGTTAGGGCTTTGAGGTCCTGGCGGCACATCCTTACCAAAGTTGGGGTGGTAGTTACCCCCCGGGCAGCATATTTAATTACTTTTGAAGAATATTCATCAATACATACCTAAAGGCTCAACTTTTGACTGTGCTTGTTCTTGAGCATGCACATGTAGTGAATGCTCTTCTGCCTCTCTTATGATGTCTGGTACATCAGGATTCTGAAGCTTTGCTAAGTTCATTGAATTTGCCTTGGTGTGCTCAGAGATAGAAGTCTTTTCACTCTGAAGTTGCTGCTCATCGGTCTTATCTCTTACAGTGGCATTTATTATTTCAATGTGTTGCAACTGTGCTACTAACTCATTATCTGGATCCCTCAAATTATTGCTTGCCCCAGATGGCACATTGTTATCTTGATCTGACACTAATGACTCATGCAAGCTCTCATTTTCACAGGCAATATTTTGAGAGCTCTCCTCAGAAATGGATTCTCTTTTTGTGTTTTCTTCTGAACTTAATGAACTTCTCAAACTTGCATTTACAATACTCTCATTCTTGGAATCTTCTTGATGGTCTGGTTTCTCTAATGTGGATTCATTATTCATGCTCATCCCTTTTTTTCTCTTTCCTTTTTCCCCTTTATTTAACTCTTCTTCATATCTTGAAGGAGCAGTTTTGTTTGCGTGATTTCCACTATTACTTGGACCCATATTTGCATCATCTTTACCCAATTCTTTTACGCTGGAGCTTGCTGCTCGCGAAGTACTACAACCTGGTCTAGGTTCTTTGTGATTATCTACATTATTGTCTGGTTTTTCTGAATTACTTTTCCTGCGATCCTCTTCTGAAAATAAGTTCAAAATGATTTATTTGCAAGTACAATCTAAGCACAAACTTTTAAAGGTTGAATTTTAAAACTAGATATCGTACTACACATCTAACCTATTAAAGCAGAGAATATAACATCTTAAAGACAAATTTAACTATATGCCTTATTGTCATCAAAACATCAGGAAACGCAAGGATAGCTTTTAAAATAACAAAGGACAATCAAACATAGGTTAAATTCATGAAAGAAATTTTGTGTAAGTCCTATTAGGCGTCATACAATACCTCGTTGTTTCTTGGAAACCTTTTTTCTGAACCTTGACATTAATGAAGCCATATCCTCAATTTGAGTTGCCGTACAATCTAGATCAGGTTATTTCCAAAGAAAACTCTTTTTAATAGGATATTATGATCCTGATTTTGACCATAACCTTTCCCGGAAGTAGAATGTCAGACTCAGCTCACAACAACCAGGCTTCGCAACAGGAAACCCATTTCGCAATTTTCAAATTTATTCAAAACTACTTCTTAATATTTTCATATTTTAATATTTTCATATTTTAATATTTAACGTTAAAACGTAAAAATATTGTCAATAACCTATAAGATCAATAACAAAATTCACGATGTATTTTTTTTCCATTATTCTATTTATTTCTTCATTTTTGAAAGAATATATGTTTTGGGCTTCCTATGTTATTGTACCGAACAGTCTCATGGGAAGGGAGAAAGAAAAATGTTAAAGTTTGCAGAATTTCTTTGTTTTTGTTCCGAAATTTTGCTGGAAAAAGCTCTTCTAAAAGCCACCAAATAACATGCAGGTATGAAATACACGTCTAGAGATATTGAGTAGTGTTTAAGCCGTTCTTAATTACTCCCAAAAGCTTTCTTTATAACGCTAAATGTAAACCAAATGTTGTAGTTTTTCAGAGCCTTTTGGAAATCACTTTCATTTTGACAAGCATTTGAACTTCAAAAAACGAACTCCATTGTTTGAAGTCATATTAATATAAACCCTGTTGACAGCGTACAGTGTTTTAGGTTTGAGGGTAAATTTTATTAAGTAAAATAAGGGTAATTCTATGTGATTTTTTATGTTTCTGCTTTCAGACGTACTTCGAATTTCCTTGCATATTTACAGATAACATTTAAAGAGGCTAGTCACAGATATTGCAGTCATGGCAACAGCCTCGGTAGTGCCAAGTGAACAAACAGAAAACATGGTGGACGATAACTCAGGAGATCAGGGAAATGGAAGTAGAGCTACGTTCAACAATAAGCCTGTAAATGTGGTGTCTCCAATGACTGTTCCTCTACCAGAGAAAAAACTCTTAGATGATAGAGATGGGCAAATTAAGCAGGAAACTATGCCTCCAAAAAGTACATTCTTGCTTGAAGGTATTTCCCAATTTCTTTCCTCGTTCCATAAAATTGTTTTTAAATCCATGTATTGGTGATTCATTTTACAGTGAGGATCAATTAACACTCGAGCCATGCCGGCATGGACACTTTAAGGGTCATAAGCCTTCGGTTTCTCTTTTAAGCTGCCTATACTATCCTCGAGAAAGATATTTTACACGAAATTCATATCCATTGTATTGTAAATGTATTGTAATTATCTTTTATATTCCTCTTTAGAGTGCAAATTATATACCCGTGAAATAGATAGCTAGCTAACTAATTACTAACTTTGTGCTATTGGTTGCCTAAGTCTAATTAGTCAAAGAAATAGGCGAGCCGTGACGGGTGAACTAGTGCACGTGTGCTACTCAAGGGCGCGCATTTTAAAATATATTTTTAAGTACGCTTGCAAAAACTGAAACAATATTCTATCGTACATGCTTTTCCTTCATATAATTTGACATGTTCGCATTTTCGAATTCATATCTGTTAAACAAACAAGTGAACTTGATTCTTGTTTTATGACTTGATATTCAGCTGATGACTGTATAATCTTCAAATTGTCTAGTGTTTAAGTCATTGCTTTTTCGTTCTTAAAGCTAAATTACAAACAAAGATAGTTTTTCTTCATTAATTGTCCACACTGCGGGCAGAATCAAAAGTGGCGTTCTACGAAGCTCAAACAAGTAGGGCTAATACGGTTCAAGCAAAATGGTTTTTTGGACTGGCCAAAGCCAATACGCAGAAGACACCTGGAGTACTGGAACACAACATGCACATTGGAGTAATTTATGCCTTTCTCGCCATTTCCAAGGAACAAGTAAGAAGATTTTATGGAAGATCTTGGCGAATTTATATTTAACTTGCTTTTTAAATTATCTAATCAATAACGATTTTGATGTTCTACAAATTTTAATTATAAAAAATATAAAGATAAAGATGGTAGAAAACACGTTCATTTGCATGCTGGGTCTTTTCTAGCTATAGTTGTTTGGGTCTTGATTAATTTGTTTTAGTTTATAAATGCGTATTGTCTCGATTTTTAGCAAGATACTAAACAAATAAAAATGGTAGAAAACACGTTCATTTGCGTGCTGGGTCTTTTTTAGCTATAGTTGTTTGAGTCTTGATTTGTTTTAGTTTATAAATGCGTATTGTCTTGATCTTTATAGCCTGCGTCACATCCGCAATTTTCTTCGTAAATTTACGAAGAAAATTCCGGATGTGACGCAGGCTAGATCTTTAGCGTGATAAAACAAATAAAAATGGTAGAAAACACGTTAATTTGCGTACTGGGTTTTTTGTGTCATGATTTACTGCAGAATTAAATGTGCTTCTTGTGTCTTGATTCTTAGCTCAATTCAATAAACTTGTTAGAAAAAATGTTCATTTGCGTAATGAGTTGCTACTCTAGTAAACACCTGTGCCCTTGTCATGCCTCACTGAATTCTTATGTGTTGTCTAATTAAGCGCTAACTATCTCCTATTTAATCCTAACTGTTCACGGGTATATTGCACTCTATACAACATTTTCTCAATAAATAATCTCTTGGATGGAATAATAATTAAAATGATTGATTGATGGATGGATTGAAGGGTTTCGATCACTCGGTGTATTTGAACTCAATGATTCATAGTTTGGAGGGATTAAAAAAGTCGAAATTCCAGGAAATAATAACGTGAAAAAAACTTGAAGTGTTCACCATTTGAGTTTCCTCATTGTAAGTTGTACTGTATCTTTTTTTCATCTATCCCTTCAATTATTTAACATACTCCAACCTCTCTCTCCCCTTTCCTCCCTCCCTTGATCATCCCTTTCTGTCCCAGCTACTTCCAGTTCTCCTTCCCTCCCTTCCTTCTTTCTTTCATTCCTTTTTCCCTCCTTTACTGCCATTCTCTCTTCATTCTTTTCTTCCTTTCTTCCTTCTTTACTAGTCATCCACTTTTATTACATTTTTTTATCTCTTAATTTAAGTCTGACTCCTGTTTTTCTGATAAAATCTTAAAACAACTAATTTCAATTCCTCTTTAAACCAGATCTACATTTGAAGGATTTGGTTCCAGAGGGTAGTACGCTTGCATTCAAAATTGCCCAGATGCTGAATCGTGACAACAACAGGATCATACGCAACTGGAGACACTTAGCAGAAGTCACTAGGAGTACAGCAGATGTCCTGTCTGTCTTTCACTTGTGACCAAGAACACAGTCCTACAGAAGATCTCTTCAATTATTTAGCTACTTACAACGCTCACATGACAATTGGAGAACTTAAAAAATTATTAAAAAGCATGAGTAGAAATGATTTGGTTCAAATTCTGGACACAAAGGTAGAGTTAATTATTGGATGGACAATAATGTAGGCAAGAAATGTGTGCAGCATTTCCTATCTACATGTATGTATTACTGTCATTTTTATAACATGCAGACTCTGTAGATGGGAGCTGCATGCTGAAATTTGTTTTTTTCGCTGCTGTCAATCAAAGATAAAATTTATAAAAAGATAAAATATTTTATATTTATTCCCAAGGCCCCCCTTTTGGGGGGGTACCTATCACATTTTTGACTGTCGGCAGCGAACCAAATTTCAGCCTCATCTTCTCAGTTCTACCACATTCACATACTTATGAAGGGCAGTAATACATATTTGAGGAGCTTTCTGATATACCTTATATGTAAAATTATCAGACCAGTCATAGCTCAGTTGCGTAGTAGCTGCCTTTTGAGCCATGAGGTCCACAGTTAAATCTCGGCACTCAACCTTCTGTTTCAACTTCTCTCTATTCCCGTGTATCTTTATTATGGCCCCAGTATCATTAGAT